>NC_089240.1:47268646-47568646 GCF_963924675.1 Phocoena phocoena
TTATGGCCCGTGCTGGGTACTGGGGTGGCCTGTTCTCAAGAACAGTGAGGGAAACAGTGACAGCACCAAAAGGAACCACTTGGGTTTGTGGGAGTCCAGATGAGCAAGTGATTCACCCTTCTTCTGCATATAGGCGTTCACCCTTCTTCTGCATATAGGCGTGTTATTAATCACAGATGTTGTGTGAGGAACATCTGCACAAATGTACAGTTACAGGCACACATTTTCATGTACAAATATAGGCATTGTGTACACGCATTCTAATTACGGAATATGAGTCAGCAGTCAGTGTGCTCTGGTGGAAGGAGTCCTGACTGAGAGACAGGCGAAGAGGGTTAAACTGCCCCAGCTCCCTCACAGGGTCCCCGTGTGGCCTGGGGCATGTCTCTGGCCCTCTCTGGCTTCATGTCTGCTGCCTGTAACGTGCGAACAGCATTAGCTCACCCAGCCTGGTCTTCATGAGCGTCACATTAGATAGTAAATGGGGAGCACCCAGAGTACTTTGTGCCCCAGGAGACTTATGTCTTCGCTAATTTATCTTCAGTTTACCGATTGAGCGAGCCATCTGCTTTTTGATGGCATTCTGACTGATGAAGAGAGTAAATGGGAAAGAAAAGGGGAATGAGTGAATGTGTGAGTAAGGAAAGAGTGGGTGAATGTAATGTGAGCAAATGCATGAATGAATCAGTAAATATGAATGAGTGAATGACTGAATGAGTTGGTCAGTAACTTTCTCCTATTTATTCTACTAAGGGATTCAGAGCCCACACTTGCTTTCCTCTGGAATCACCACTGAGAATGGAAGGGCAATGGGAGGACAGTGTGAAGTGCAGGCTGCCCCAGAGGACATCATCTCAGGCCCTGTATGCCAGAGAGATGTCCTGGCTGCCAGGCTTGCTTCAAACTTCATCTCAAGGTGTTTGTTTTTCCATCTCAAGGTGTTTGAAGGTCACACGCTGGCTACGGTCAGCAGAATCGCTATGTGAGGTGTCAGAATACAGATTCCTGGACCCCACCCTCCTGGAGTCTGCTTCAGTAGGTTGGGGAGGGGCCCAGGAACCTATCTTTTTAACCCATTTGCAAGTGAACTTGATGTCCAGTCAGATCGGAGAACCACTGGTCCGGCCTAGACGCTTCCGCTGAGGGACAAGTGGACAGGCACAGAGAAATCACCCATGTCATGTGGCCACTCTCGCTAAACTGTTTAGCTTCGGATGTCCTACCTACTTGGATCCTGCTGACCCAGAGAGACAGTATGGAATACAGACAAGAGAGAGACAGACACAGACCTGGGTTCAAATCCCAGCTTTGACCTTCTCCAAAGGTGGGGCAGCAGGCAAATCACTCACTGGCTCTGCTTCACTTTTCCCGTCTGTACGATGGGGACGTGCAACCGATGGCCCAGGACCACTGTGAGAATTTGAGAAAATTCCTCTCTGCAAATCACTGGTACAGAGTAATGAAGACCTGATGATAACTGTAATCATTAGCATTATCGAGCACTTACTAAGATCCAAGTATGGTTCCAAATGCTCTACATAAATGATCTCATTGAATTCGCACAAACACTGTCTATGAAAGAGGAGCTATTATCCTTCCTGTGCTACAGATGAGGAGCCTGAGGCTTAGAGAGTGTGAATAACTTGTCCAGGGGCCCACAGGCAACATCTGAGTCCTTGGAGCTTGCACGCTTAAACCCTAAGCTATAAATGGCAGCTCCCTCCCCCCTTCTCCTTAAAGGTTAAAACGGAGGGGAGAGCCAATCCTGTGGGGATAAAACAGAACAAAGACCTCTGAAAGGAAGGAAGCCAAGGGAATGTATGTAAGCAGACGCCTCAGAGAGTATGGGGGCTCAGTTTGCCCCTAAGCTTCCTGACAGCTGTAGCAGGAAAGGGGGGCGGGGAGCAGAATTCCCTAGTTTCCATTTTCTGGAAAAAAGGAGGCACAGAGGCATGTCTAAATGGACATTTGTCTTGGGCTGAAATTCCAGAGGAGTTGATCTTGTGGCCAGCTCAGCAAACATCCGGGACCAGAAGTTCATCTGTGATTTCATGAGGCGCTAAAAGTCTTATTCACACACGTGATTCTGAGAGTCAAGAAGCCAGAGGGGGAAGAAAACACATGAAATTCTATCTAGAAGAGAACGTTGCTGGGCTGCAGTTTCCCACAGCAGTAAGGGGCATGGGAGGAGACCGAGGCCCTGACTGTGTATCTGTCTCTCTCCACAACACACACGACACGGTCTCTCCGGGAGGAGATCCAGGCTCCTGGGGACATGACACTCCTCCAGAGACTGGGCTCCCGGGATGGATGGCAAATGAGCCCGGATGAAGTTGTGAGTGAGGGCCAGGCTGCCAGAGCCTGGGAGCTGAGTGGGGGCTGGGTCTGTCCGGCTGGGCCCGTGGAAGAGGCAGAGTAGGGGGAGCTGGTTGTAGGATTGGGAGAGGAATGTAGCATTTGGGCAGGTGGAGGGGCGTTGCAGGCAAAAGGAACAGCAGGTGGTGCAGGGCTTACTTCTCACCCTCCCCAGATATTGCCTCTTTTGATGTCCCTTTACCTGGCTTTCTGCCTGGTGAGCTCTCCATCCCACCTAACCCCTCCCCACCCATGCAGGTGAGGCTGACTCGCCCCCATCCACCAGGATTGAGAGGGGAGAGACCAGTGTCCGAATTACCTTCTGCACGACACTGCAAGACCAGTCTGCCTTCTCCAGTTCAGGCATCAGGGCCGACTTCGTGGTCCAGTATGATGTAGTCATGGAGGACATCGTTGGAGACGTGCAGGTGAGAGGGCCGGGAGAATGGAAAGAGCGTGGGCTCTGGAGTCAGACAGACCTGGGAAACAAGGCGCTGGCCTCCACAAGGTGCACGTTTGTTTCTCCCTAGGGATCAGTGAGGACTAGTGAACACGGATAGGACGGTGTGTAGCGACACATGACTTCACACCTGGTGAGGCACATGTGTCCCCCAAAGGGCTGGACACCTGGAACTGTATAAACTGAATCAAGATCCAGGTGAATACATTCCTAACTGAAGCAAGTCATAGCCCACTCTTAACCAGACCTTTCGGAAAGGCAAGTGATTAGTCTCTCACACTTTCTGCAGCTCTGATACTCTCATGTTCTCTTGGGCTTTCTGGATGTCTCTAAGTTTTAAAAATTCTTTTTGCCTCACTTGAGCCATTTGCCTAAACAGGGAGCCCTTAAATTCTGAGCTCACACACTCACGAAGAATGTGCAGAGGTCCCACGCTCTGCCAGAGGGGTAGAGGCTGATCCGGGACCCTTGGCTTCACAACAACAATTGCATGGCAGCCTGAGAGGTCTGGTCCCAGCCTGCTTCTCCCACCACACCTCTCACTGCCTCCAGCACACAAACCATCCTCCAGCTGCCCCACACCACGCCACACCACACACCAATGTCCCAAAGCACCTGAACCTGCCAGTCATCTGTGCCTGAGTATGTGCTCATACTGTCTGCCGCCCTGGGAATGTCTTCTCCCTCCTTTTTCCACTGGTGAGTGTCCTCCTCATCCCTGAAAACCTTGCTTCAGTGCCACCTCCATGACGGCCCCACCCCACTTACAATTCCTCTCTCTGCTCTGGGCTAGTATAGTGCTTTGGTTACACCTCTCCTCATGCACTTACTTATTCATTCATTCATTCATATGTGGACTCACCTCCATCAAGCTGGAAACTGCTCTAGCCCAGTCCTGCCCTCAGTGACTCTGGGAAGTCAGGAATGAGTTAGACACAGCCCCTAATCTCCCTTTGGAAATGTCCCATCCTGAGGTAACTCGATACATAGAGCCAGAGCAGTCATAAAAGGTTCTAAGGGCTGTGTATAAATATGTAATGGGTTACGTATGGATACCACTGAGGAGGGTTTCACGAGAGCCTTCCTGAATGAGTTGGCTTTTAAGTTGGCATAGGAAAACTGAATAGACTTTACCTCCACCTGGGCCGATAGGATGAAGGGGAGGGCATGCAGAGAGAGGGGAATCGCATATGCAGAGGCACAGAGGTATAAAAGAGGCCTGCTGTGTAAGCGGAATAGAAGGAATTCACCCTCTCAGAATAGGAGCTGAGGGTATCATGCCAGTAGGTGGCAGCAGGGCCTTAACCTGGTGTTCTGGTGTGTGTGTGTGTGTGTGTGTGTGTGTGTGTGTGTGTGCGCGCGCACGCGTGCACGTGTGAACTGAGACATTTGTCTGCTTGTTCATTCTTTACCTCTCCCACCATTGCCTGGAGTAAAGATACAGATAGAACAGACGGAACTAGGCATTAAATAGTACGACTGATACTCCCATCCACTGTGTGCTATGATTCCTGCATCCCCCAACCAAGAACCCCTCAATTCACCTCCCATTTTACTTGAGTATGCCCGCCTTTCAAAGTCCAACACATTTACTCCATGGGCACCTAATCCATTATGCCCACTGCTGGCTGATGTCAGGAACCCTGAAGTGAATCACACACAGATCTTATTCACTGTCTCCAGGTGAAACAGAGAGACACGAGAATGACACGAGATGAGAAGTGCTTTGTCAATGACAACATAAGTATGATGGAAGCCATCATGAGGGGTGAGGAGGTCAGGGAGCCTGACCTGGGTCTTAAAGAACTCAAAGAAGTGTGCCAAGTTGGGAAGGGGGGCTCTCAGAAGGCAAAGGCAGTCTAGTAAACTGAGGGCTGCATGACACAAAGAATAGAGGCTGGAACTATCCAGGGGTGTGTAGGGAACTACAAGTGGATTGGAGTTCCTGGAGTTTTGATTTGAGGCCCAAGAAATGCTAAGAGGTGAGACTGAAGGCCATGAGTGCTGCAGGGGCTTGATAAGGAACATAAAATTTATGTTGAACATGCTCAGGGAGCCCTGAGAGGGAATGACGCTATGAGGTTTGTGTTTAGAAAGACCAGACCGTGCAGCTGCTGCAACGATGCATGGATGGGAGGGGCCCCAGGAGAAGCAGGGAAACCAGAGGGAAAGGAGCCCTAACTTTGGACTTCATTAGTTTGGGATGGCGAGGCGGGTTGGGCCTGAGACATATCCAGCCCTTGAGGTATCTGGCCCCACGGAGCTGCCATCAGCCTATTCAGGGCTGTAAATCCCCACCACTTCCCTCCATTGTGCTACACAAACGTAATCATTCTCTTTGCATGCCATGACAGACAAATATTAGGCAACACTGTTTAAGGGACAGGGGGAAAATGGAGCTGAAGAAAGAGACTGAACCCGATGGACCTGAGAGCTGGTAGGAGAATAAGGAGTGTTCATCCTCTCTGGATCCCAGGGGAAAAGATTCTTCTGAGCAGCAGAAGTGATTGTCAATTGTGAAATATATCAGGGAGGTGCAGTCTGATGAGAACTGAAATACACCCACTGAGTTTTCCAGCCAACTGGTCGTTGCTACCTTTGGTGAGAGATGGATCAGCGGTGGGGGTGGGAGCCAGGCTGCAGTGGGCAGAGGAGTAAACCGGAGGTGAGAAGACAATTGCAGCTGTCGAGTTCATTACCTTGGCATGCTACCGGGAAGAAAGGAGCTGATTTGAAGTTTGGGTGGGATTGGGATGAATGGAGGTTGTCTCAGTGAATGGAAAAGACACCAACATTTTTAAACTCTAAAGAAGACCCAGTCGGGTGCATGGGCTGGGTTGGAGAGTAGGAGTCTGGCTGGTGGAGGAGGTACTGGAGGCTGGGCCTGCATGGGGTCAGGGAAGGATTGTTTTGTCTTTCAGTAGAGGGAGGAGGCATATAGGTGTGTGGACCCTGCGCAAGGGTGGGGTGGGCAGTCCAAGGGACATGGCCTGGTGCCCTTAATGTTTTCATGAAGAGGGAGGGGAGGCATTTCCTGAGAATGGGGTGGCATGACAGCTGAAGGGAGTGTGAGAGGTTGGTGACCTGGGTCATGCCTCTGGTTTATATAATAGGATGTGAGGTGTGGCGTCACTGGTGAGCCTGGGACCATGGAGAGGTAGGAACGTGATTTTCCCAGAAGCTCTCACCTACCCAGGTATGGGAAGAACACAGAAGGGCAGCTGGACTCTGCCTGTGGCTTGGGCAGTTGCAGGATGGTTGACCCAGGGCTTGGGGAACTGCTGTAGAGTGCCAGGAAAAAGTGCAGACAAAGCCTACGCTTGTGCTTGTGAATTAATTCAAAGGCTGGGGTGGAGGGGAAGAGCAAGATGTCCTCCCATCTCCTTCCTGCTCTCCACCACCCCCCTCCCGCCCTCCAAGATGGGAGGAGATTGTGTGTCCAGCTTTGTGACCAGAGAATGCCTGAAGGGCTGAGAGGAGAATAAGCTGGTTATCCCAGGACAGAGCTTGCTTCAGGCTCCTGGGCAGCTCAGACCCTCAGCAAGCCTATACTTCCTTAGGCTGAGCTGCCACTGGTCCTGGGGGCCCTCCCAGCTTCCCCCTCCCCTTCTCTCAACTGTCCCAGGCCCCAGGCTCTGCAGAAGGAGAGATGGAGTGGGGGAAGGGGGTCAGCAGCCAATCATATCCCCGATAGCCCAAGGCATCTGCACCTGGTCTAACCAATCCCCTCTGAACAAATAGCTCACTCAGCCCCTGCTCCCTCCTCCCCTCCCTGCTCTGCCCAGCAACAGCAGAAAGGAGGTTTAAGGAGGAGAGGGAGGCCCTGCAAACTCCCAGCCCCTGGCAGCAATGGAGCCGGGCCTCAGGCTCACTCTATAGAGGGAGGTTAAAACAACACTCTCAGTTCCTGGAGCCCAGGCAAAACGTCCCTAGGGGCCCTCAAGACTATGCAAGCCCAGCTCTCACAGACAGGAACTCACATATTACAGAGATCCTGATCCCTGGAGCCTTGGGCCACAAGCCAGTCTCATTTTCTCCACAGCTCAGGGGCAGGCCCTGGGCTGGCAGCCTGACCAGCAGAGATACACTTCTGGGGGAGGAGATGGACATTGAGCAAACAATCCCACAAATGCCTATTTAATAGCAACAGTGATAAGGCCTAGGAAGGAAAAGAGCAGGGTTTTATGCAGCAAAATAAGAGGGGACTTGATTTAGACTGGCTTTCACAGTTTTTGTTGATTCCACTTCTTTTTCTCCAGATTTGCGATGGCTATTTTGTTCATTACTTTGCACCCAGAAGCTTTCTACCTGTTAAGAAAAACGTGGTGTTTGTTATTGACGCGAGTGGCTCCATGTTTGGTACCAAAAGGAAGCAGGTAACAAGGACCCTGGGGATCGTTCATTGCTCTTGATTTAGAAAGCTCAGAAAGCAGAGAGTGCTGGTACAGTGGTTCCCTGAGACAAGACACCCTGCCATCCCATCACCTTTGGACCTTATAGGCCTAGGCCTACCTTAGAGTCTTGGTACCTTACATATCAGGAGCCACGTAGACATGGAGCCACAGAATCATAGGAACACTGAAACATAGGACTATGGTGCCTGAACCCATCAAGAGCCTCAACCACAAACCTCCAGGTCTCATAAAGGCCCAGAGTCATAGAGACTTTGGGCTAGAGTACTCTGGCATCATAAAGCATGAGTCAAAAACATTAAAACTGTAGTCATTTTAGATTCAGAACTGTCAAGGGGCCACAGCTTTGTTTTGTTTTGTTTTGTTTTGTTTGACTATATAGCCAGAAGAATACAGTGCACTGGCCTTATAGGGCTTAGAAGCCATAGAGTCCTGGGTCCATCTAGGCTTCAGTCTTGTACCCCACCTACCAGAGCACCCTTGAAACAGAATCCTGGAGCCATAGGCCAAAGAGATTTTGACTTTAGAGCCTGAATCCATGAAGTTCTGGAAGCAGCGTTTCAAACCATAATACCCTGTGGTTCTAGAAGTATAAACTTCTTATATCCTGTGGCAGTATAGCCTTTGTTACTGAAAGAACCGCATAATTCATTGGAGGAATGCTATGGGATGCAATATCCCCTGAATTTTAGCATCTTGGATACCTGAGTGTTTAAGATCTCATGAAGTTATTGGACATTAAACTCTGGAAGGTTAGGGTTTTTGTTTTTTTTTTTTTACATCATAAGCTCCAAATCTCTAAGCCTAGATATCCTAGGCCAGAGTGATTTTTCAGCCCCTGAACCACAGTATCTTTTGACTCACCCTGTCTTCATATCCAGTCTACTGTTAAATGTATTTAGTGATTACCTAATTTTGGGTATGTTTTTTTTTAGTTTTAGAAATCAGCATTAGTGAGTTCAAGAGATCATTAGAAAGTACCTTAATTGAGGCAAAGCCACCCAAGATAATGAAAATAATACAGTAAAGGGTTATAAACATGTGTCAGAAAGCCAAATGATGAAATAAATTTTATTTTTATTTCTTAAAATATATTTATTGAAGTATAGTTGATTTACAGTGTTGTGCCAATCTCTGCTGTACAGCAAGTGACTCAGTTATGCACATATATACATTCTTTTTTAAAAATATTCTTTTCCATTATGGATTATTACAGGATATTAAATATAGTTCCCTGTGCTATACAGTAGGACCTTGCTGTTTATCCATCTTATAAATAATAGTTTACATTTGCTAATACCACACTCCCAGTCCTTCCCTCCCTCACCCCCCTTCCCCTTTGCACCAAGTCTATTCTCTATGTCTCTTAGTCTGTTTCTCTTTTGTAGATATGTTCATTTGTGCCACATTTTAGATTCCACATAAAAGTGATAATGATTAAATAAATTAATATATAGATTCTAATAGCTTAGAGAATACCAGTTAGGGAAAACAGAAAGAAAACTAGACCTAGGTACACCATGAGCAAACTGTTTAAAACCAATGGAAGTGAAAAAATGTCAAGAGCATCGAGAAAGAATTATTATCTTTAGGAAATAACAATACATCTTAGAAATGAACTTTGAAAAGAAACTATGGAAAGTCATAGGCAATGCAATGACTTTTTTAAAGGAATTATATTAAAAAAAAAAATCCCAAGCTATATTCTGTACCCAGCCAAAATGTTCTTCAAAAATGAAGGTAAAATTATGACATTTTTGGACAAGTACTGATAGAATTTATTGCCAGCAAACTCAAGCTACAATAAGTAGTAGAGGATGTTCTTTAAGTTAAAGTAAAATGAACCTAGATGGACAAACAGAATTGTAGAACGGGTTGAAGTTCCCTAGGAAAAGATACACATATGAGTAAATGTAAAAGAATACTGACTATTTTTTGCAACAATGTTAATTACTTGCTATGGGATTTATAGTAGGTAGAACTAAAAATATTTTTAAAGTAAACTGCATAAAGGAAATAAATGGAGTTAAATGGTCTTATGGTTCTTTCATTCTTTGAGAAGTGGTTAAACTACTAAGTTAAGGTAGACTATAATAAGGCAAGAATGCATGGTTAGTATTTAGGGTAAACATGACAACAATACAACATTATATAACTAAAAATCTAATAGACGAAATAAAATGGACCAATAAATACTAATTAATCCAGAAGAAGTCAGGGGAGGAGAACTAAAGATACAAAGAACAGATGGGACAAATAGAAAAGTAGTATTAAGACATTAGGCTTATGGGAGAAGACAAGATGGTAGAGTAGAAGGACCTTGAGCTTACCTCCTCTTACAAGAACACCAAAATTACAGCTAATTGCTGAACAACCAATAAGAAGAAGACTGGAACCTACTAAGAAAGATATTCTACATCCAAAGACATAAAGAAGAATCCCAGCGTAATGGTAGGAGGGACACACTCATGATATAAACAAATCCCATACTCCCTGGGTGGTCCACCCACAAACTGGAGAATAATTATATTGCAGAAGTTTTCCCACAGGAGTGAGAATTCTGAGACCCATGTCAGGCTCCCCAGCCTGGGTGCCTGGCATCAGGAGGAGGAGCTCCCAGAGCATTTGGCTGTGAATTCCAGTGGGGTTTGATTGCAGGAGCACCACAGGACTGTGGGAGACAGAGACTCCACTCTTGCAGGGCACACACAAGGTCTCATGTGCACAGGGACCCAGGGCAAAATCAGTGACTTCATAGGAACCTGGGCCAGACCTACCTGCTGGTCTTAGAGATTTTCCTGGGGAATTAGGGGTGGCTGTGGCCATCTCTGGGGTCATAAAAGCTAGTGGAAGAAATATAAGGGAGTGTTCATCTACTTGAACTTTTGCTGGAGACAGAAATGTTGCTTTGGTAATTAGCACCAAGACCTGGCTCCACCCAACAGCCTGTAGGTTCCAGTGCTGGTATGAGTCAGGTCAAACAACCAACAAGGCAGGAACACAACACAATCCATCAGCAGACAGGCTGCCTAAAGACTTTCTGAACCCACAGCTGCCTCTAGACATGCCCCTTGAGATGGCTTTGCCCACCAGATGGCCAAGATCCAGCTCCACCCACCAGTGGGCAGGCACTGGCCCCTCCCACCAGGAAGCCTGTACAAGTCTCTAGATCAGCCTCACACACCAGGAGACAGACAACAGAAGCAAAACAAAACAAAACAAAACACCCCAAAAACCAAAACCAAAACCCTACAAGTCCTCAGCCAGTGGAACTGAGTCCTCAAACAGGTCCTCAAATGGGTCAGGACCTACCCTGGCACCAGCTGGTGCCTGGCACATGGGTGAAGAGAGGGAAGTGTACTCCTGGGATGCATAGGACATCCCTACAGAGGGCCACTTCTCCAAGGTTGAGAAACATATCTAACTTTCCACATACATAAAAATACAAATACAATTTAGACAAAATGAGACAGCAGAGGAATATGTTCCAGACAAAGGAACAAGGTAAAATCCCTAAAGAACAACTAAATGAAGTGGAGATAAGCAATCTACCCAAGAAAGAATTCAGGGTAATGATCATAAAGATGATCCAAGAACTCAGGAAAAGAATGGGTGCACAGAGTGAGAAGTTTTTAACAAAGAGTTAGGAAATATAGAGAAAACTAAAGTTGAAGAATACCATAACTGAAATAAAAATCACACTAGAAGTAATCAATAGCAGAATAAATGAGGCAGAAGAGGGGATAAGAGAACTGGAAGACAGAGTGGTGGAAATTACTGCTGTGGAACAGAATAAAGAAAAAAGAATGAAAAGAAGTGAGGACAGTTTAAAAGACCTCTGAGACAACATGAAATGTGCCAACATTCGCATTATATGGGTCCGAGAAGGAGAAGAGAGACAGAAAGGGCCTGTGAAAATATTGGAAGAGATAATAGCTGAAAAATTCCCTAACATGGGAAATGAAACAGTCACCCAAGTCCAGGAAGCACAGAGAGTCCCATACAGGATTAACCCAAGGAGGAACATGCTGAGACACATATTACTCAAATTGAAAAAAGTTAAAGATGAAGAGAAAATATTAAAAGCAACAAGGGAAAAGCAACATATAACATACAAGGGAATCCCCATTAGGTTATCAGCTGATTTTTCAGCAGAAACTCTGTAGGCCAGAAGGGAATGGCATGATATATTTAAAGTGATGAAAGGGAAAAATCTACAACCAAGAATACTCTATCCAGCAAAACTCTTGTTCAGATTCGGCAGAGAAATCAAAATCTTTACAGACAAGCAAAAGCTAAAAGAATTCAGCACCACAATACCACCTTTACAACAAATGCTAAAGGAACTTCTCTAGGCAAAAAAGAAAAGGCCACATCTAGAAAGAAGAAAATTACAAAGTAGGAAATCTCACCAGTAAAGGCAAACATATAGTACAGGTAGGAAATCATTCTCACAGAAATATGATATCTAAACCAGTAATCATGAGAGGAGGTGAGTTCAAATGCAGGATATTTGAAATATTTTGTAATAACCTATAAGGGAAAAGAATCTGAAAAATTATATACATATATATATATAAAAGACTATATATACATATATATACATACATATATATAACTGAATCATTAATCATATATATATATATATAACTGAATCATCCGGCTGTACACCTGAAACTAACACAACGTTGTAGATCAACTATACTTCAATACCAATTTTTTAAAAAAGATATTAGGGTCAAACTGAACTATGTCCTCATTACATTAAATTTAAATACACCTCACACTTCAGTGAAAAGACTAAAAAAGATAGAATTCAATTATATGTTTTATTAAACAATAGATAGACCTTAAATATAAGAACACAGGCTGAAACTAAAAGGATGGTTGGTGTCTTGTATTAATGCCAGATTAAACAGGCTTTGAATCAAGACAAAGAGGAACATTTTGTAATGATAAATGGATCCATTCAATTGTAAGACATAACATTTATAAATTTGTATGCACCCATTATCACAGGCTTGATATATGTAAAAATTAGAAAAAATAAAAAGAGGAAAAAAATAAACTTATCCTCAGTAAATGTTAAACTCCCCCCACCAAAAAATTGATAGAAATAAAAGGAGGAATAAATTCACAATCATAAGTAGAGATTTTAGCATGCTTCTCTTAGTAACTGATGAAAATTAGTTAACAAATATGTAAGGATATGGGTGATTTGAACAACAATATTAAACAGTTTTGACATAAAGGACATCTATAAAGCACTACCCCAAATGATAGCAGAATTCACATTCCTTTTAAGTGTGCATGAAACAATTTCCAAAAGAGACCACACTCTGGGGTATGTCATTTTTCAAAAAATTTTAGAATACACATTAAAATCACAACGAGAGGGGGCTTCCCTGGTGGCGCAGTGGTTGAGAGTCCGCCCGCCGATGCAGGGGACATGGGTTCGTGCCCCGGTCCGGGAAGATCCCACATGCCATGGAGCGGCTGGGCCCGTGAACCATGGCTGCTGGGCCTGCGTGTCCGGAGCCTGTGCTCTGCGACGGGAGAGGCCACAACAGTGAGAGGCCCGCGTACCGCAAAAACAAAAAAATACTCTAAAGCAATTATACCCCAATAAAGATGTTAAAGAATAAAGTGGATGGATCTTAAATAAAAATAAAAGGCATTTAAAAAAATTAAAAAAAAAAATAAAATCACAACGAGATACACTACACCTATTGGAATGTCTTAAAAAACAAAACCAAACTAAGGCAAACCAAAAACTCATAATACTAAGTGCTGGTGAGTATACAAAAAGAAACTCTCAAATATTGCTGGTGGGAATGCAAAATAGTACAGCCACTATGGAGAGTGGTTTGGGAATTTCATGTAAATTTAGAAAAAAAAACTTACCATATAACCTAGAAATCCTATTCCTAGCCTATATTTTTTCCAATAGAAAACAAAACTTAAATTCACATAAACTTTGTAATGAAATGTTTTAGTGGCTCTATTCATACTCACCAATTAAAAGGAAACAACTCAAATGTCCTTCAACTGGTGAATGGTTAAATAAACAGTGTTACACCCATATAATGGAATGCCAGGTATTTACCCTGGAGAAATGAAAACTCATGTTCACATGAAAATCTGTATACAAATATAGCAGATTTATTTATGATTGCCGAAACCTGGATACAACTCTAATGTCCTTCAATTGGTGAATTAAAAAAAAAAAAAGCTTTGATGCATTCATACAATAGAATACTACTCATCAGCAAAATAAACAAACTACTTATACATGCAATGACATGGATGAATCTCCAATGTGTTGTGGTAAGAGAAAAAAGAAAAACTACAGATTCCAAAGGCTACATACTGTGTAATTCCATACATAAGACCTTCTGGAAAAGACAGTGTTATTGAAAAGCAGATCTGTTGTTGTTAGGACCTAGGAGGGGTGGAGGAGTTGACTACAAAGGGACAGTATGAGAGAGTTTTTTTGATGTGATGGAATTGTTCTGTATCTTTCTTTTGTTTTAGATTATGTGACTATATGTATATACCAAAATCATAAAATTGCAGACCAAAAATAGTAACTTTTACCCAATTCAAATAACAGAAGTAATAAGAAGTACTTATGAGAAATTTTATGCTTGTAAAGCTTAAAACTTCAGTAAAAAGATAAAATTTCCTAAAAAATTACAACTTACCAAAATAGACACAAGATCAAATCAAAAGTGTGGGGCTTCCCTGGTGGCGCAGTTGTTGAGAGTCCACCTGCCAACGCAGGGGACACGGGTTCGTGCCCCGGTCCGGGAGGATCCCACATGCCACAGAGTGGCTGGGCCCGTGAGCCATGGCTGCTGAGCCTGTGCGTCCGGAGCCTGCGCATCCAGAGCCTGTGCTCCGCAATGGGAGAGGCCACAACAGTGAGAGGCCCATGTACCGCAAACAAACAAACAAACAAAAAAAGTGTGAATAACTCTATATGCTAAATAAATCGAATCTGTAATTGAATTCCTTTCTACCAAGAAAATTCAGAGGTAGGTGGATGCACTGGCAAATTCTTGGAACATTCAAGAAAGAAATATTTACCAATGTTACATAAACTCTGTCAGAGAATATAATAAAGATGAAACATTTTGCAAATTGTGTTATGAGACCAGACTTACCCTGATACCAAAACCTGACAAAGAAACTATAAGAAAAATATGTCATTAACTTTCATGAACGTGTAAAAATTGCAAGCAAACTATTTGTAGATTGAACCCCACGACATATGGAAAGGCTAATACATCATGACCAAGAGAGATTTATTTCAGGAATGCAAGTTAATTAAACAGTCAACAGAGTGAAGAGGCAATCTACAGAATGGGAAACCTTATATCTAATAGGGGGTTAATATCCAAAATATACAAGCTACTCCTACAACTCAACAGCAAACAAAACAAGACACAATAAAAAGCAAACTAACAACCTGATTTAAAAGTGGGCTAAGGACTTAAATAGACATTTTTCCAAAGAAGACATCAAATGACCAACAGATTCATGAAAAAAATATGCTCAACATCAGTAATTGTCAGGGAAATGTAAATCAAACCCACAGTGAGATATCACCTCACACCTGTCAGGATGGCTAGTGTGTGTGTGTGTGTGTGTGTGTGTGTGTGTGTGTGTGTGTATGGAGGGAGGGAGAGAGAGAGAGAGAGAGAGCAATCAAGTGTTGGTGAAGATGTGGAGAAACTGAAACTCTTGCAAAATGGTGCAACCTTTATGGAAAAGAGTATAGAGATTCCTCAAAAGTTAAGAATTTCCACTGCTGGGTATATATCTGAAGGAAACACTATCACTATCTTTTTTTAATGCTTTTCTTTTTAATACTTCCTATTTAGTGAGAGCCTACCATATGTCAAACATTTTATACATTTTATCTCTGGTCCTAATACAAACTTGGCCATATATGTTTGGGTTTTTTTTTTTTGGTTGTTTGTTTTTAAATAAATAAATAAATTTGTTTATTTATTTATTTATTTATGGCTGTGTTGGGTCTTCATTTCTGTGTGAGGGCTTTCTCTAGTTGCGGCAAGCAGGGGCCACTCTTCATCGCAGTGCATGGGCCTGTCACTGTCGTGGCCTCTCTTGTTGCGGGGCACAGGCTCTAGATGCGCGGGCTCAGTAGTTGTGGCTCACGGGCCTAGTTGCTCCACGGCATGTGGGATCTTCCCAGACCAGGGCTCGAACCTGTGTCCCCTGCATTGGCAGGCAGATTCTCAACCACTGCGCCACCAGGGAAGCCCCAACATCACTACCTTGAAGAGATATCTTCACTCCCAAGTTCATTGCAACACTATTCACAATAGCCAAGATGTGGAAACAACCTAAAGTGTTTATCAATGCAAAAAACAAAGCATGAACCTAAGTGTCCATCATCAGATGAATGGATAAAGAAGATGTGGCACATATATACACTGGAATATTACTCAGCCATAAAAAGAAATGAAATTGAGTTATTTGTAGTGAGGTGGATGGACCTAGAGTCTGTCATACAGAGTGAAGTAAGTCAGAAAGAGAAAAACAAATACCATACGCTAGCACATATATATGGAATCTAAGAAAAAAAATGTCATGAAGAACCTAGGGGTAAGACATGAATAAAGACACAGACCTACTAGAGAATGGACTTGAGGATATGGGGAGGGGGACGGGTAAGCTGTGACAAAGTGAGAGAGTGGTATGGACATATATACACTACCAAACATAAAACAGATAGCTAGTGGGAAGCAGCCGCATAGCACAGGGAGATCAACTCAGTGCTTTGTGACCACCTAGAGGGGTGGGATAGGGAGGGTGGGAAGGAGGGAGATGCAAGAGGGAAGAGATATGGGAACATATGTATATGTATAACTGATTCACTTTGTTATAAAGCAGAAACTAACACACTATTGTAAAGCAATTATACTCCAATAAAGATGTTAAAAAATACTTAAAGAGATACATGGTATACATCTACATTCCTGAGGGTAACAAAGGCATGGATAAATTATTTTATGTAAAAGTTATTTATGGTGGAATGAATAATTATTAAAACTTTTAAGACCTTCAAAATATACACAGAAATAAAAAAGACAAAGTCTTACACTCAAAGATAACTATTATTAATATTTTAATGTATTTCTACAGGTCTTTCCTCTGTATTTCTTATTTGTTTACATAGTTGTGTATAGTATGTATAATTTGGAATTCACTTATTCTACTTTACATTGATAATAAATATTCATTTTACTTCCAAAAAAAAAAAACAAAGCATGAATCATAAAGGGTAAACTTTATGAAATGGACTTTTTCAATATTACAAACTTCTGCCCTTTGAAAGGCACTATCAATAAAATGAAAAGGCAAACCACAGACTGGGTGTATATATTTGCAATGTGCATTAGATATAAAAATCCAGAATAAATAAAGATCTCTTAAAAGTCAACAATGAGAACACACAAAACCAATTAAGAATTAGGATAAGCAATGCTAAATGAAAGAAGCCAGGCTCCAAACCATACGATATTACATTTTGGGAAAACAAAACTATAGGATGGAGAACAGATAACAGGTTGCTAGGAATTAAAGTTGTTTGGAGGGTTTGACTACAAAGGTTTAATATGGTGGAATTTTGGGGGTGATGGAACTGTTTTGTTTCTTTTTATCATAAGGGTAATAATATGCATCTATGCATTTGTTAAAAGCCATAGAACATACACCAAAATATAAAATTTGCCACATGTAAATTAAAAACAAATTAAAAATTGGGCTAAATATTTGAACAAATGCTTCACAAAAGAAGATGTACAGATGTGCAGCAAGCATGTGAAAGATGTTTAATATCACCACCTCTCAGGTAAATGAGAATTAAAACTACACTAACAGACCACTACACAACCACTGGATGAATAAAATTAAAAGACTGAAAATTCCAAGTGCTTATGAGGATGTAGAACAAGTGAAACTTTCATGCATTGCTGGTGGGAGTGCAAAATGTTGTGGCTACATTGGCAAACAATTTGGAAAAAATCATAAGTTTAAATATACACTTACCATATGACTCAACAATCTCATTCTTAAGTATTCACTCAAGAGAAATAAACTCATGTCCATAAATGACTTGCACAGAAATCTTCATAGAAGCTTTATTCATAGTAGCCTCCAATCTGGAAAAGAGCCTAACACTTTTTGATGGGCAAATGGATAAACATAATGGTATCTTTATATAATGTAAAACTACTCAGCAATAAACAGAATAAACTTATGTATGCAAAATCATGGAGAAATCTCATATACATTATGATGAGTTTAAAAAGCCGCTCTCAAAAGAGTATATAATATATAATTCTATTTATATTATATCCTTTTATAAATTCCTTTTGTAAATTCTTTTATAAATTCTATTTATATGACAAAATAATCTTTTTTTGACAGAAAGAAGATAAGTTGTTGCCTAGGCCTTGGAGTACGAGGGAACTTTTTTTGGGTGATGGAAATATTCTATATCTAGATTGCAAATGCTGTTTCATGGGTGTATACATTGTCAAACTCATTAAACTGTAAATGTAAAATGGCTGCATTATCCTGTATACAAATGATGCCTCAATAAATTTGATCTTAAAAATGAAATGATTGTTATTCTTTGCATTACCATAATAAAGCAAAAAATGGCCATCTCAGTAGATGTACAAAGAGAATTGATAAAGTCAATACCTGTTCAGGATTTAAATTCTTGGCAAACTTGATTTCAATCTGATAAAGGGCATTCACATTATAATTTGTATCTTACTTTGCATTTTTATCTTAATTTCACACTATTATTTCTTTCATCAGAGTATTTTAGTTTTCCACATATAGATCTTGCACATAGTTTGTTAGGTTTACACCTAAGTGTTTAATTCTTTTGGTGCTAATGTAAATGGCATTCTGCTCTAATTTCAATTCCAGTTGTTCATTGCAGGTGCATAGGAAAGCAATTGAGTTTTGTATATTAACCTTGTCTACAGTCTTGCAATAATCATTATTTCCAGGAAGATCTGCTGATTATTTGGATTTTTTTACATAGGCAATTATGCTATCTACAAAAACAAAAAATAAACAAAACCAATTTTAGATCTTCCATCCAGCTATGTATGCCTTTATTTACTCTTCTTGTCTTATTGTATTAGCTAGGACTTGCAGTATGATGTTGAATAGGAGTGGTGAGTGAGGATATCCTTTCCTTGTTCCTAATTGTGAGAAAGCATCTCTAGTTTCTTGCCATTAAGTATGATGTTAACTGTAGGTGTTTTTGTAGATGTTCTTTACCGAGTTGAGAAAATTTCTCTCTATTCCCGGTTTGCTTAGAGTTTTTATCATGAATAGGTGTTGAGTTTTGTCAAATGTATCTTTTGCATCTATTGATTGACTTTTCTTCTTTAGCCAGCTGATATGATGGATCACATCAATTGATTTCATTAGTTGAAGCAGGCTTGCATACCTAGAATAAATTCCACTTGGTGTGTAATTCTTTTTATACATTGTTGGATTCTATTTGCTAGTATTTTGTTGAGGATTTTTTAATCTATGTTCATGATATATATTGGTCTGTAGCTTTCTTTCTTATAATGTCTTTGACTTGTTTGGTATTAGGGTGATGCTGCCTTCATAGAATAAATTAGGAAGTATTTCCTATACTTCTATTTTCTGGGACATATTTTAGGGAATTAATATACTTTCTTCTTAAATGTTTGGTAGAATACACCAGTGAACTCCTCTGGTCTGGTGCTTTCTGATTTGGAAGGTTATTAGTTATTCATCCAATTTCCTTAATAGAGATAAGCCTGAGTGACATCAACAAAATGATGGATTGGGAAACTCCAGGCCCTGGTTCTCCATAGAAACATTAAAAATAAAACCTAGATAACAACAAAAAATGTCTTTATAGGAGTTCTGGAAAACAATAAAAGATCTACAATACCCAAGTGATTGCCCAATCAAGAAAATGCCACATTCAAAATGATAGAAAATTCCATGATATATTTGTTTGCTTTTATGCCACACCCTCCCTGGCATGGCATATCCTGGTCTGGAGGAAGCAGCAGCCCACTTCCTAATATCCTCTTTCAAATTAGAAGGAGCAGAGCAGACTTTATTTGCCACAATTTAACTAGGCTGAGGGCTGTCTAATGGACTGTTCTCTATTTTGCTCAACTTTGTTCTCAGGCAGGAGAAGCAGTGGGGACACCTTGGGAAGGCTGCAGGAACATTGACAAGTGAAACATACACCAGACCATCAAAGTCTTCAAGAAAAGACTCCTTCAGAAGTTACGATATTTAAAAGCAACCAAGTATGTGGAGAAATTGAAAAAAGCTACACAGAAGCTGATTCAAGACACATGCTCAAAAAAGGCCCAAGGAGATATTAAGCTTTTTCCTCATGCTTATCAGAAGCCTCAGAACCAAGGCCCAGTTGATTAGTGAAGAACTTCCCCAGCACAGAGCCAGTCTTCAAAGATTGAGAGAGTTGGCAGTTTCTTTTTCAAATGCCCAATTTTCAACAACGACAAAATTCCAAGGCACACAAAGAAACAGGAAAACATGGCTCATTCTAAGGGAGAAAAGTAAAGATGGCACCAGAAACCATCCCTGAAGACATGCAGGCTTCAGACTTATTAGACAAAGACTTTAAAACAACTGAATTAAATATGCTCAAAAAGCTAAAACAACAACAACAACAAAGAGAAGAACTAAAGGAAATCAGGACAATGATATATGATCAAAATAAGAATATCAACAAAGAGAAATTATAAGAAGGAAACAAAAATTCTGGAGTTGAAAACTATAACAACAGAATAGAAGCATTCACTAGGGAAGTTCAACAGACTTGAGCAAACAAAAGGAAAAATCAGTGAGCTTGAAGATAGGACATTTGAAATTAGTGAGTCTGAGGAGCAGAAATTAAAAAAAGAATGAAAACAATGAAGAGAGCCTAAGGGACTTATGGAACACAATAAAGCAGGCCAATATACGAATTATGGGAGTCCCAGAAAGAGACACGAGAAGGTGACAAAGAGATTTTTTGAAGAAATAATGGCTAGAAATCTGCCAAATGAAAGGAAAGATATGACTCTACAAGTCCAAGAACTCAACAAATGTCAAGGAAGATAAACATTAAAAAATACATACCAAGAAATATAATTCAACTGTTGAAAGCTAAAGACAAAGAGAGAATTTTGAATGTAGCAAGTGAGAAGCAACACATAATTTATGAGTCTTCAATAAGATCATCAGCCAATTTATCAGCAGAAACCTCAGAGACCAGAAGACAGTGGAATAACATATTTAAGATGCTGAAAGAACTGTCAACTGAGAATCCTTTCTTTTTCGTGTTTAAATGGACTTTATTCCCCTGACCACCACTTTATTGAGGTATAATTGACAAAGAAAATCATATATATGTAAAGTGCACAACTTGATGAGTTGATAAACACAAACATTGTGAAATGATTAACACAATCATTATTTAACACATCCATCACTTCACATATTTTTTTGTGTGTGGTGAGAATGTTTAAATGGAAAATAGATAGCTAGTGGGAAGCAGCCGCATAGCACAGGGAGATCAGCTCGGTGCTTTGTGACCACCTAGAGGGATGGGAAAGGGAGGGTGGGAGGGAGGGAGATGCAAGAGGGAAGAGATATGGGAACATATGTATATGTATAACTGATTCACTTTGTTATAAAGCAGAAACTAACACACCATTGTAAAGCAATTATACTCCAATAAAGAAGTTAAAAAAAAGATCTACTCTCTTAGCAAATTTCCAGTATACATTAAATGTTATTAACTATAGTCATCTTGCTGTACATTAGACACCCAGAGTTTATTAATCTTATAACTGAAAACTTGTATCCATTGACCAGCGTATCCCCATTTTACTAGCCTCCCAGCCCCCATTAATCACCATTTTACCCCCTGTTTCTATGAGTTTCACTTTATGGAGCCTAGGTCCACTGTTGGAGTCCCATCGTTAATGCGCCTGTGATGTGTGGGGTGTGACCCTGCCATAGCCGCCTCATTCTTAGTGTGTTCACAGGGGATACAACAGAGCTCTGGGATTGTACAAGCACCAGAGGGTTGCCCACATGTGGAAGCAGGGCTGAAATCTAAGCAGATTTCTGGTGGGTGTGTGACTTCAGCAGATTCATGCTGGTGGCTTTGTGAGTGCAGCACCTGGGAAAATGTGAGCTGATTACTGTGCTCTCATGGCTGAGTTGTGTTGGGTGCTAGCAGCAGCAGGCTTTGCAGGCACACATGCAGAAGCGAGGCTGAAATCTGAGCTGATTACCAGCATCCCCACAGTGGAGGAGGGGCCAAGGGCAGTGCCAACAACAGTGTACTTTGTGAGCAAACACACTGGGTGACAGGTGATGTCATAGAATTTTATGTCCTGAGGGGCAGCTCCTGGGGAGGAAAACACGGCAGCTCATTTTCCAGTGGGAGTGCTCCAGTCCCACTTATCTCACACCATAGTGTAGAACTGGATCTGGGGACCTCTATTCCAACAATTGGGGAGCAAACCATGCTCCTGACAGATCAAAGAGGAAGTCCCACCCAACATCCACTGCAGGCTTTGGTCACCACAACGCCAATCACACCACTAGCAATGGAGTAATGAACAGCACATTCTGAGAAAGGACATGGCAGGCATCCATACCAAATACAGCCCTTGCACCAAAATATTGAACTTACAGCCAACACAAGGATGTTCCTACATAAAAACAGCCCTTCAAGACCACAGTAGGTAAATATATCTCCTAAATTCATAGAGTTAGAGGAATATAAGTAAAATGAAAAGGCAGAGGAACCACTCCCAATTAAAAGAACAAGAGAAAGCCCCTGAAAGAACAATGAAACAGACCTCTCCAGTCTACCAGACCCGAGTTCAAAAAGGCTGTAATAAAAATGCTGAAGGAATTAAGAAAGACTATTGATAGAAATGCAGATCACTGTGACAAGGAACTAGAAATTATAAAGAGGAGCCAATCAAAATTAGACAACTCTACTGCCAAGATGAAAACCGAGCAAAAGGCAACAAATAAAAATCTAAATAATACAGAAGAACAATTAAGCGGTCTGGAAGATAGAATAATGGAAATTAAGTGGAACAGGAGATAGAAGCATATATATATATATATATACACACACACATGCACCCGATACAGCAGCACATAAATATATAAAACAAATGCTAACAGACGTAAAGGCAGAAATTGACAGGAATTCAATAATTGTAGGAGACTTTGCACCCCACTGACATCAATAGGCAGGCCATTCAGACAGAAAAATCAATAAGGGCAACAGAAGTCCTAAATAACACAATAGACCAGTTGGACTTAACTGATATCTACAGGACACTACATCAACAAAACAAAACAAAACAGAAAACACAGTCTTTTCAAGTGCTGATAGAACATTCTCTAAGGTAGACCACATACTAGATCACAGAACAGCCATTTTAAATTTAAGAGGATTGTCATTATTTCAAGCATCTTTTCTGACCACAACAGTATGAAACTAGAAATCAACAATAGAAAGAAAAACAGGAAAAAGAACTAATGCAGGGAGACTAAACAACATGCTACTAAAAATGGGTCAATTATAAAATCAAAGAAAAAATCAGAAAATACCTTGAGACAAATGACAATGAAAACACAACCTTACAAAATTTATGGGGTAAAAGCAGTTCTACGGGGAAAGTTCATAGTGATACAGGCCTTCCTCAAGAATAAAGAAAAATTTCAAATAAACAATCTAACCTACCACCTAAAAGACTTAGAAAAAACAACACACAAAATCCAAAGTCAGCAGGAGGAAGGAAACAATAAAGATCAGAGAGGAAATAAATAAAAATAGATATAAAAACAATAGAAAAGATCAATAAAACCAAGAGATGTTATTTTTTAAAGGATAAACAAAATTGACAAACCTCTAGCTTGGATCACCAAGAAGAAAAGAGGATCCAAATAAACAAAATAAGAAATGAAAAAGGAGAAATAAAATCTGATACCACAGAAATACAAAAAGAAAAAGAAAGAATACTATGAATAGTTATATGCCAACAAACTGCACAACCTAGAAGAAATGGACAAGTTTCTAGAAACAGGCAGGCTCCCAAAACTGATTCAAGAAGAAACAGATAATTGGAACAGACTGATCACTCAAAGCAAAATAAAATCTCTAATAAAATAACTTATTGCAAACAAAAATCCAGGACTGGATGGCTTCACTGGGGAATTCTACCAAACATACAAGGAAGAACTTATATCTATCTTTCTCAAAATATTCCAATGCATTGAAAGGGAGGGAACACTCCCAAATTCTATGAAACCACCATCACACTTATACCAAAGCCAGACAAAGAAACTACAAAAAAAATATTACATATACAATGGAATATTACTCAGCCATAAAATAGAACAAAATAATGTCATTTGCAGCAATATGGATGGACCTAGAGATTGTCATACTATGTGAAGTAGGTCAGACTGAGAAAGACAAATATCAAATGATATCACTTATATGTGGAATCTAAAACAATGGGTACAAGTGAACTTATGTACAAAACATAAGTAGAGTCACGGATGTAGCAAACAAACTTATTGTTACCAGGGGATGAGGAGGGGGAGGGATAAATTGGGAGATTGGGATTGACATATACACACTACTATATATAAAATAGAGAACTAATAAAAACCTGCTGTATAGCACAGGGAACTCTACTTAATACTCTGTAATGGCCTATATAGGAAAAGAATCTAAAAAAAAAGAGTGGATATAAGTATATGTATAACTGATTCACTGTGCTGTACACCTGAAACTAACACAACATAGTAAATCAATTACACTCTGATAAAAATTAAATAAAAAATTACAGGCCAATATCTTTGATGAATATAGATGCAAAAATCCTCAACAGGGCTTCCCTGGTGGTGCAGTGGTTGAGAGTCCGCCTGCCAATACAGGGGACACAGGTTCATGCCCCGATCCGGGAAGATCCCACATGTCACAGAGCAGCTGGGCCCGTGAGCCATGGCGGCTGAGCCTGCGCGTCTGGAGCCTGTGCTCCACAATGGGAGAGGCCACAGCAGTGGGAGGCCCACATACCGCAAAAACAAAAAAAAACTCAACAAAATGTTAGGAAAATGAATCCAGCAATACATAAAAAGGACCATGCACCATGATCAAGTTGGGTTTATTCTAGGGTCACAAAGATGGTTCAACATATGCAAACCAATTAATGTGATACACCATATTAACAGAAGGAAAGACAAAAACCACATGATCATCTCAATAAATGCAAAAAAGCATTTGACAGAATTCAATATCCATTCATGATAAAAACTCTCACCAAAGTGGGTATAGAGGGAACATATCTCAACATAATAAAAGCCATTTATGACAAACCCACAGTCAACATAATCCTCAATGGTGAAAAGGTGAAAGCGTTCCCACTAAATTCAGAAACAAGTCAAGGATGTCCACTCTCACAATTTCTATTCAACATAGTATTTAAGTTCTAGCCCCAGCTGTCAGACCAGCAAAAGAAAAAAAATATCCAGATTGGAAGGGAAGATGTATAACTGTCACTATCTGCAGATCACAAGATACTCTATATAGAGAACTCTAATGTCTCCACACAAAAACTATTAGAACTAACAAATGAATTAAGCAAGGTAGCAGGATACAAGATTAATATACAGAGATCTGTTGGATTTCTTTATACTAACAATGAAATATCAGACAGAGAAAGTTTAAAAAATCTTGTTAAAATCATGTCAAAAAATAAAATATCTGGGCATAAACTTAAGCATGAAGTGAAAGAACTATATTCTGAAAACTATAAAGCATTGATAAACGAAATTGAATATAACTCAAAGAAATGGAATGATATCTCATGCTCTTGGATTGGAAGAATTAATTAATGTTAAAATGGCCATATTACCCAAAGAAATCTACAGATCTAATGTAAGCTTAATCAAAATTCCCATGACATTTTTCACATACCTAGAAGAAATCATCCTAAAATTTATATGGAACCACAAAAGACCTAGAATTGCCAAAACAATCATGAGAAAAAACAAACAAAGCTGGAGTCTTAAGTTTTCCAGGCTTCAGACGATACTACAAAGGTACAGTAATCAAAGCAGCATGGTATAGGCACAAAAGCAGAAATATAGATCAATGCAACAGAATAGAGAGCTCAGAAATAACCCCATGTAACTATGGTCAATTAATCTACAACAAAGTAGGCAAGAATGCACAATGTAGAGAAGACCATCTCTTCAACAAGTGGTGTTGGGAAAGGTAGACATGTAAGTCATGTAAATTAATGAAATTAGAACACTCCCTCACATCATACAAAAATAAACTCAAAATGGTGTAAAGACCTAAATATAAGTCATGACACCTTAAAACTCTTGGAAGGGAACATAGATAAATCCTTCTCTAACATAAATCGTAAAAATATTTTCTTAGATCTGTCTCCCAAGGCAAAGAAATAAAAACAAAAGTAATCAAATGGGACCTAATTAAACTTAAAAGCTTTTGCACAACGAAGGAAACCATCAACAAAATGGAAAGACAATGCATGGAATGGGAGAAAATATTTGGAAATGATATCACTGATATTGGGTTAATATCCAAAATATAAAAACAGCTCATACAATTCAATACCAAAAAAACAAACGAACAAACCCACAAACAGCACAATAAAAAATGGGCAGAAGACCTACATAGACAGTTTTCCAAAGGAGATATACAGATGGCTAACAGGCAACTGAAAAGATGCTCAACATCGTTAATTATTAGAGAAATGCAAATTGAAACCACAATGAGGTATCACCTCACAACAGGCAGAATGGCCATCTTATTAAAACGTCTACAAATAGTAAATGCTGGAGAGCATATGGAGAAAAGGAAACCCCTCTAAACTCTTGGTGGTAATGTACATTGGTGAAGCTACTATGGAAAATTGTATGGAGGTTCCTTAAAAAAACTGAAAATAGAGCTACCATATGATCCAGCATTTCTACTCCTATGTATATAATCAGAAATAATAAAAACTCTAATTTGAAAAGATACATGTATCCCAATGTTCATATGAGCACTACTTACAATAGCCAAGACATGGAAGCAACCCAGTGTCCATCCACAGATGATTGGCTTAAGAATATGTGGTATATATGTCAATGCTACTCTATCACTTTGTCCCAGCTTACACTTTCCCCTCCCCGTGTCCTCAAGTCCATTCTCTATGCCTGCAACTTTAATCCTGTCCTGCCCCTAGGTTCACAAGAACCATTTTTTTTTACATTCCATATACATGTGTTAGCATATGGTATTTTTCTCTTTCTGACTTATTTCACTCTGTAAGACAGACTCTAGGACCACCCACCTCATTACACATAATTTCATTTCATTTCTTTCTATGGCTAATATTCAATTGTATATATGTGCCACATCTTCTTTATCCATTCACCTGTCGATGGACACTTAGATTGCTTCCATGTCCTGGGTATTGTAAGTAGTACTGCAATAAACATTGTGGTACATGTCTCTTTGTGAATTATGGTTTTCTCAGGGTATATGCCCAGGAGTGGGACTGCTGGGTCATATGGTAGTTCTAATTTTAGTTTTTTAAGGAACCGCCATACTGTTCTCCACAGTGGCTGTACCAATTCACATTCCCACCAACAGTGCAAGAGGGTTCCGTTTTCTGCACAATCTCTCCAGCATTTATTGTTTGTAGATTTCTTGATGATAGCCATTCTGACCGGTGTGAGGTGATACCTCATTGTAGTTTTGATTTACATTTCTGTAATGATTAGGGATGTTGAGCATCCTTTCATGTGTTTGTTGCCAATCAGTATATCCTCTTTGGAGAAATGTCTATTTAGGTCTTCTGCCCATTTTTGGATTGGGTTGTTTTTTTTTTTATATTGAGCTGCATGAGCTGCTTGTATATTTTGGAGATTAATCCTTTGTCAGTTACTTCTTTTGCAAATATTTTCTCCCATTCTGAGGGTTGTCTTTTCATCTTGTTTATTGTTTCCTTTGCTGTGCAAAAGCTTTGAAGTTTCATTAGGTCCCATTTGTTTATTTTTGTTTTTATTTCCATTTCTCTAGGAGGTGGGTCAAAAAGGATCTTGCTGTGATTTATGTCATAGAGTGTTCTGCCTATGTTTTCCTCAAGAGTTTTCTAGTGTCTGCCCTTACATTTAGGTCTTTAATCCATTTTGAGTTTACTTTTGTGTATGGCATTAGGCAGTGTTTTAATTTCATTCTTTTACATGTAGCTGTCCAGTTTTCCCAGCACCACTTTTTGAAGAGGCTGTTTTTCTCCATTGTATATTTTTGTCTCCTTTATCAAAGATAAGGTGATCATATGTGTGTGGGTTTATCTCTGGGCTTTCTATCCTGTTACATTGGTCCATATTTCTTATTTTGTGCCAGTACCATACTGTCTTAATTACTATAGCTTTGTGATATAGTTTGAAGTCAGGGAGTCTGATCCCCCCCAGCTCCATTTTTCTTTCTCCAGATTGCTTTAGGTATTCCGGGTCTTTTGTATTTCCATATAAATTGTGAAATTTTTTGTTCTAGTTCTGTGGACAATGCCATTGGTAGTTTGACAGGGATTGCACTGAAGCTGTAGATTGCTTTGGGTATTATAGTCATTTTCACAATGCTGATTCTTCCAATCCAAGGACATGGTATATCTCTCCATCTCTTTGTATCATCTTCAATTTCTTTCATCAGTGTCTTATAGTTTTCTGCATACAGGTCTTTTCTCTCCTGAGGTAGGTTTTATTCCTAGGTATTTTATTCTTTTTGTTGCAGTGATAAATGGGAGTGTTTCCTTAATTTCTCTTTCAGATTGTTCATCATTATTGTATAGGAATGGAAGGTATTTCTGTGCATTAATTTTGTATCCTGCTATTTTACCAAATTCATTGATTAGCTCTAGTAGTTTTCTGGTAGCATCTTTAGGATTCTCTATGTATAGTAACATGTCACCTGCAAACAGTGACAATTTTACTTTTTCTTTTCTGACTTGAATGCCTTTTATTTCTTTTTCTTCTCTGATTACTGTGGCTAAAACTTCCAAAATTATGTTGAATAATAGTGATCATGAGACTGGGCAACCTTGTCTTTTCCTGATCTTAGAGGAAAAGGTTTCAGTTTTTCAACATTGAGAACGATGTGGGCTGTGGGTTTGTCATATATGGCCTTTATTATGTTAGGTGAGTTTCCTCTATTCCTTCTTCCTGGAGAGCTTTTATCATAAACTGGTGTTGAATTTTGTCCAAAGCTATTTCTGCATCTTTTGAGAAGATCATATAGTTTTTATCGTTCAGTTTGTTATTATCACATGGATTGACCTGTATATATTGAAGAATCCTTGCATTCCTGGGATAAACCCCACTTGATCATGGTGTAAGATCATTTTAATGGACTGTTGGATTCTGTTGCTAGTATCTTGTTGAGGATTTTTACATCTATGTTCATCAGTGATATTGGCCTGTAGTTTTCTTTTTTTGTGACAACTTTGTCTGGTTTTGGTATCAAAGGGATGGTGCCTTAGCAGAATGAGTTTGGGAGTGCTCCTCCCTCTGCTATATTTTGGAAGAGTTTGAGAAGGATAGGTGTTAGCTCTTCTCTAAATGTTTGATAGAATTCCCCTGTGAAGCCATCTGGTCCTGGGTTTTTCTTTGTTGGAAGATTTTTAATCACAGTCTCAATTTGAGTACTTGTGATTGGTCCATTTATATTTTCTATATCTTCCTGGTTCAGTTTCAGAAGGTTATGCTTTTCTAAGAATTTGTCCATTTCTTCCAGGTTGTCCATTTTATTGATATATAGGTTGCCTTTAGTAATCCCTCATGATCCTTTGTATTTCTGCAGTGTCAGTTGTTACTTCTCCTTTTTCATTTCTAATTCTGTTGATTTGAGTCTTCCCCCTTTTTGTCTTGATGAGTCTGGTTAATGGTTTATCAACTTTGCTTATCTTCTCAAAGAACTAGCTCTTAGTTTCATTGGTCTTTGCTATCGTTTCCTTCATTTATTTTTCATTTATTTCTGATCTGAATTTTATGATCTTTCCTTTTGCTAATTTTGGTTTATTTGGTTCTTCTTTCTCTAATTGCTTTAGGTGTAAGGTTATGTTGTTTATTTGAGATATTTCTTGTTTTTTGAGGTAGGATTTATTGCTATAAACTTCCCTTTTAGAACGGCTTTTGCAGCATCCCATAAGTTTTGGGTCATCGTGTTTTCATTGCCATTTGTCTCCAGGTATTTGTTTTTTTTGGCGGTACGTGGGCCTCTCACTGTTGTGGCCTTTCCCGTTGTGGAGCAGATGCTCCGGACGCGCAGGCTCAGTGGCCATGGCTCACGGGCCCAGCCACTCAGTGGCATGTGGGATCTTCCTGGACTGGGGCACGAACCCGCGTCCCCTGCATCGGCAGGCAGCTTCTCAACCACTGCGCCACCAGGGAAGCCCTCTCCAGGTATTTTTTGACTTCATCTTTGATTTCTTCAGTGATCTCTTGGTTATTTAGTAGTGTATTGTTTAGCCTTCATGTGTTTGTATTGTTTTACAGGTTTTTTTCCTGTTATTGATATCTATTCTCATAGCGTTATTGTTGGAAAAGATACTTAGCATAATTTCAAATTTGTTAAATTTACCAAGGCTTGATTTGTGACCCAAGATATGATCTATCCTGGAGAATGTTCCATGAACACTTGAGAAGAAAGTGTGTTCTGTTGTTTTTAGATGGAATGTCCTATAAATATCAAATAAGTCCATCTTGTTTAATGTATCATTCAAAGTTTGTGTTTCCTTGTTTATTTTCATTTTGGGTGATCTGTCCATTGGTGAAAGTGGGGTTTTGAAGTTGCCTACTATGATTGAGTTACTGTCGAGTTGTCCTTTTATGGCTGTTAGCATTTGCCTCATTTATTGAGGTGCTCCTATGTTGGGTGTATAAATATTTACAATTGTTATATCTTCTTCTTGTATTGAACCCTTGATCATTATATAATGTCCTTCTTTTTCTCTTGTAAGAGTGTTTATTTTAAAGTCTATTTTGTCCGATATGAGAATTGCTACCCCAGCTTTCTTTTGATTTCCATTTGCATGGAATATCTTTTCCATCCCCTCACTTTCAGTGTGTATGTGTCCCTAGGTCAGAATTGGGTCTCTTGTAGACAGCATATATATGGGTCTTGTTTTTGTATCCATTCAGTCAGTGTATGTCTTTTGATTGGAGCATTTAATCCATTTACATTTAAGGTAATTTTTTTGGTTTGCTTTTCCCTAGCTTTATTAAATGAAATTGATGTATAATATTGTTTAAGTTTAAGGTTTACAGTGTTTTGATTTGATACACTTATTTTGCAAAATAATTACGATAATGGCATTAGCTAACACCTCCATCATGTCACATAATTTTTTTAAAAAATTCATAGGTTTGCATCTGTTGAAATGATTTCTTTCTTTCTTTAATTTTTACATCTTTATTGGAGTATAATTGCTTTATAATGGTGTGTAGTTTCTGCATTATAACAAAGTGAATCCGTTATACATATATATGTATTCCCATATCTCTACCCTCTTGCATCTCCCTCCCTCCCACCCTCCCTATCCCACCCCTCTAGGTGGTCACAAAGCACCGAGTTGATCTCCTTGTGCTACGCGGCTGCTTCCCACTAGCTATATATTTTATGTTTGGTAGTGTATATATTTCCATGCTACTCTCTCGCTCTGTCACAGCTTACCATTCCCCCTCCCAGTATCCTCAAGTCCATTCTCTAGTAGGTCTGTTTCTTTATTCCTGTCTTACCCTAGGTACATCGTGACAATTTTCTCCCTTAAATTCCATATATGTGTGTTAGGATATGGTATTTGTCTTTCTCTTTCTGACTTACTTCAATCTGTATGAAAGACTCCAGGTCCATCCAACTCACTACAAACAGCTCAGTTTCATTTCTTTTTACGTCTGAGTAATATTCCATTGTATATATGTGCAACATCTTCTTTACCCATTCATCCGATGATGGACACTTAGGTTGTTTCCATCTCCAGGCTATTGTAAATAGAGCTGCAATGAAAATTTTGGTACATGACTCTTTTTGAATTACGGTTTTCTCAGGGTATATGCCCAGTAGTGGGATTGCTGGGTCATATGGTAGTTCTATTTGTAGTTTTTTAAGGAACCTCCATACTGTTCTCCATAGTGGCTGTACCAATTCACACTCCCACCAGCAGTGCAACAGTGTTCCCTTTTCTCCACACCCTCTCCAGCATTTATTGTTTCTAGATTTTTTTAATGATGGTCATTCTGACTGGTGTGAGATGATATCTCATTGTAGTTTTGATTTGCATTTCTCTAATGATTTTGAGCATTCTTTCATGTGTTTGTTGGCAGTCTGTATATCTTCTTTGGAGAAATGTCTATTTAGGTCTTCTGCCCATTTTTGGATTGGGTTGTTTGTTTTTTTGTTATTGAGCTGTATGAGCTGCTTGTAAATTTGGAGATTAATCCTTTGTCAGTTGCTTCCTTTGCAAATATTTTCTCCCATTCTGAGGGTTGTCTTTTGGTCTTGTTTATGGTTTCCTTTGCTGTGCAAAAGCTTTGAAGTTTCATTAGGTCCCATTTGTTTATTTTTGTTTTTATTTCCATTTCTCTAGGAGGTGGGTCAAAAAAGATCTTGCTGTGATTTATGTCATAGAGTGTTCTGCCTATGTTTTCCTCTAAGAGTTTGATAGTTTCTGGCCTTACATTTAGGTCTTTAATCCATTTTGAGCTTATTTTGTGTATGGTGTAAGGGAGTGACCTAATGTCATACGTTTACATGTACTTGTCCAGTTTTCCCAGCACCACTTATTGAAGAGGCTGTCCTTTCTCCACTGTATATTCCTGCCTCCTTTATCAAACATAAGGTGACCATATGTGCGTGGGTTTATCTCTGGGTTTTCTATCCTGTTCCATTGATCTATCTTTCTGTTTTTGTGCCAGTACCATACTGCCTTTATTTATTATTTTTTTTACGGTACGTGGGCCTCTCACTGTCGTGGACTTTCCCATTGCAGAGCATAGGCTCCAGACGCACAGGCTCAGCGGCCGTGGCTCATGGGCCCAGCCACTCCACGTCACGTCGGATCTTCCCGGACCGGGGCACAAACCCATATCCCTTGCATCAGCAGGCAGCCTCTCAACCACTGACCCACCAGGGAAGACCCTATTGTTTATTTATTTAGCATACTGTCTTGATTACTGTAACTTTGTAGTGTAGTCTGAATTCAGGGAGTCTGATTCCTCCAGCTCCATTTTTCGTTCTCAAGATTGCTTTGGCTATTTGGGGTCTTTTGTGTTTCCATACAAATTGTGAAATCTTTTGTTCTAGTTCTGTGAAGAATGCCAGTGGTAGTTTGATAGGGGTTACATTGAATCGGTAGATTGCGTTGTTTAGTAGAGTCATTATCACAATGTTGACTCTTCCAATCCAAGAACATGGTATATCTCTCCATCTATTTGTATCATCTTTAATTTCTTTCATCAGTGTCTTATAATTTTCTGCACACAGGTCTTTTGTCTCCTTAGGTAGGTTTATTCCTAGATATTTTATTCTTTTTGTTGCAATGGTAAATGGGAATGTTTTCTTGATTTGACTTTCAGATTTTTCATCATTAGTATATAGGAATGCCAGAGATTTCTGTGCATTAATTTTGTATCTTGCTACTTTACCAAATTCATTGATTAGCTCTAGTAGTTTTCTGGTAGCATCTTTAGGATTCTCTATGTATAGTATCATGTCATCTGCAAACAGTGACAGCTTTACTTCCTCACTTCCGATTTGGATTCCTTTTATTTCCTTTTCTTCTCTGATTGCTGTGGCTAAAACTTCCAAAACTATGTTGAATAAGAGTGGTGAGAGTGGGCAACCTTGTCTTGTTCCTGATCTTAGTGGAAATGCTTTCAGTTTTTCACCATTGAGAACAATGTTGGCTGTGGGTTTGTCATGTATGGCCTTTATTATGTTGAGGAAAGTTCCCTCTATGCCTACTCTCTGCAGGGTTTTTATCATAAATGGGTGTTGAATTTTGTCAAAATCTTTCTCTGCATCAATTGAGATGATCATATGTTTTTCTCCTTCAATTTATTAATATGATGTATCACATTGTTTGATTTGCGTATGTTGAAGAATCCTTGCATTCCTGGAATAAACCCCACTTGAACATGGTGTATGATCCTTTTAATGTGCTGCTGGATTCTGTTTGCTAGTATTTTCTTGACGATTTTTGCATCTATGTTCATCAGTGATATTGGCCTGTCGTTTTCTTTCTTTGTGACATCCTTGTCTGGTTTTGGTATCAGGGTGATGGTGGCCTTGTAGAATGAGTTTGGGAGTGTTCCTCCCTCTGCTATATTTTGGAAGAGTTTGAGAAGGATACGTGTGAGCTCTTCTCTAAATTTGATAGAATTCACCTGTGAAGCCGTCTGGTCCTGGGCTTTTGTTTGTTGGAAGATTTTTAACCACAGTTTCAATTTTAGTGCTTGTGATTGGTCTGTTCATATTTTCTAGTTCTTCCTGATTCAGTCTTGGCAGGTTGTGCATTTCTAAGAATTTGTCCATTCCTTCCAGGTTGTCCATTTTATTGGTATAGAGATGCTTGTAGTAATCCCTCATGATCTTTTGTATTTCTGCAGTGTCAGTTGTTACTTCATTTTCATTTCTTTTCTTTTTTTTTTTTTTGCAGTACGCGGGCCTCTCGCTGTTGTGGACTCTCCCGTTGTGGAGCACAGGCTCCGGACGCGCAGGCTCAGTGGTCATGGCTCAAGAGCCAGGCCGCTTCATGGCATGTGGGATCTTCCCCGACCGGGGAACGAACCCGCGTCCCCTGCATTGGCAGGCAGACTCTCAACCAATGCGCCACCAGTGCAGCCCTCTTTTTTATTTCTAATTGCATTGATTTGAGTCTTCTCACTTTTTTTCTTGATGAGTCTGGCTAATATTTTATGATTTTTGTTTATCTTCTCAAAGAACCAGCTTTTAGTTTTATTTAACTTTGCTATCATTTCCTTCATTTCTTTTTCATTTATTTCTGATCTGATTTTTATGATTTCTTTCCTTCTGCTAACTTGGGTTTTTTTGTTCTTCTTACTCTAATTGCTTTAAGTGCAAGGTTAGGTTGTTTATTTCAGATGTTTCCTGTTCCTAAAGGTAGGATTGTCTTGCTATAAACTTCTCTCTTAGAACTTCTTTTGCTGCATCCCATAGGTTTTTGTTCATTGTATCTCCATTGTTATTTGTTTCTAGGTATTTTTTGATTTCCTCTTTGATGTCTTCAGTCATCACTTCATTATTATGTAGTGTATTGTTTAGCCTCCATTTGTTTGTATTTTTTACTGACTTTTCCTGTAGTTGATATGTAGTCTCATAGCAATGTGGTCGGAAGAGATACTTGATATTATTTCAATTTTCTTAAACTTAGCAAGGCTTGATTTGTGACCCAAGATATGATCTACCCTGGAGAATGTTCCACGAGCACATGAGAAAGATGTGTATTCTGTTGTTTATGGATGGAATGTCCTATAAATATCAATTAAGTCCATCTTGTTTAACGTATCATTTAAAGCTTGTGTTTCCTTATTTATTTTCATTTTGGATGATCTGTCCATTGGGGAGAGAGGGGTGTTAAAGTCCCCTACTATGAATGTGTTACTGTCGATTTCCCCTTTTATGACTGTTAGTATTTGCCTTATGTCTTGAGGTGCTCCTATGTTGGGTGCATAAATATTTACAATTGTTATATCTTCTTCTTGGATTGGTCCCTTGATCATTATGTAGTGTCCTTCTTTGTCTCTTGTAATAGCCTTTATTTTAAAGTCTATTTTGTCTGATATGAGAATTGCTACTCCAGTTTTCTTTTGGTTTCCATTTGCATAGAATATCTTTTTCCATCTTCTTACTTTCAGTGTGTATGTGTCTCTAGGTCTGAAGTGAGTATCTTGTAGACAGCATATATATGGGTCTTGTTTTTGTGTCCATTCAGCCAATCTGTGTCTTTTGGTGGGAGCATTTGGTCCATTTACATTTAAGGTAATTATCGATATGTATGTTTCTATTCACATTTTCTTAGTTGTTTTTGGTTCATTATTGTAGGTCTTTTCCTTCTCTTGTGTTTCTTGCCTAGAGAAATTCCTTTAGCGTTTGTTGTAAAGCTGGTTTGGTGGTGTTGAACTCTCTCAGCTTTTGCTTGTCTGTAAAGGTTTTAATTTCTCCATCAAATCTGAATGAGATCCTTGCTGGGTAGAGTAATCTTGGTTGCAGGTTTTTCTCCTTCATCACTTTAAATATGTCTTGCCAGTCCCTTCTGCCTTGCAGAGTTTCTGCTGAAAGATCAGCTGTTAACCTTATGGGGATTCCCTTGTGTGTTATTTGTTGTTTTTCCATTGCTGCTTTTAATATGCTTTCTTTATATTTCATTTTTGACAGTTTGATTAATATGTGTCCTGGCGTTTTTCTCCATGGATTTATCTTGTATGGGACTCTCTGTACTTCCTGGAATTGATTAACTCTTTTCTTTCCCATATTAGGGAAATTTTCACCTATAATCTCTTCAAATGTTTTCTCAGTCCCTTTCTTTTTCTCTTCTCCTTCTGAAACCCCTATAATTCGAATATTGTTGCATTTAATATTGTCCCAGAGGTGTCTGAGTCTCTCCTCAGTTCTCTTCATTCTTTTTTCTTTATTCTGCTCTGCAGTAGTTATTTCCACTATTTTATCTTCCAGGTCACTTATCCGTTCTTCTGCCTCAGTTATTCTGCTATTGATCCCATCTAGAGTATTTTTAATTTCATTTATTGTGTTGTTCATCGTTGTTTGTTTCAGCTTTAGTTCTTCTATACCCTTGTTAAATATTTCTTGCATTTTTTCTATTCTATTTCCAAGATTTTTGATCATCTTTACTATCATTATTCTGAATTCTTTTTCAGGTAGCCTGCCTACTTCCTCTTCATTTTTTATGTCTGGTGGGTTTTTATCTTGCTCCTTCATCTGCTGTGAGTTTTTCTGTCTTCTCATTTTACTTATCTTACTGTGTTTGGGTTCTCCTTTTTGCAGGGTGCACCTTTGTAGTTTCTGTTGTTTTTGATGTCTGTCCCCAGTGGCTAAAGTTGGTTCAGTAGGTTGTGTAGGCTTCCTGGTGGAGGGGACTAGTACCTGTGTTCCGGTGGATGAGGCTTGATCTTGTCTTTCTGGTGGGCAGGTCCACGTCTGGTGGTGTGTTTTGGGGTGTCTGTGGACTTATTATGATTTTAGGCAGCCTCTCTGTTAATGGGTGTGGTTGTGTTCCTGTCTTGCTAGTTGTTTGGCATAGGGTGTCCTGCACTGTAGCTTGCTGGTCGTTGAGTGAAGCTGGGTGTTGGTGTAGAGATGGAGATCTCTGGGAGATTTTTGCCTATTTGATATTATGTGGAGCTTGGAAGTCTCTTGTTGACCAGTGTCCTGAAGTTGGCTCTCCCACCTCACAGGCACAGCACTGACCCCTGGCTGCAGCACCTAGAGCCTTTCATCCATGTGGCTCAGAATAAAAGGGAAAAAAAGTAGAAAGAAAGAAAGAAAGAACGAAAGAAAGAAAGGAGGAAAGAAAGAGAGACAAAGAGAGATGGAGGGAGCGAGGGAGGGAAAAAAGCAAGGAAGGAAGGAAGGTAGAAAGGAAGGAAGATAAAGTAAAATAAAATAATGTAAGATAAAATAAATTTATTAAAATAAAAAATAATTATTAAGAGAAAAAAAATGAAAAAAAAAACCCAAAAAACAAAACAAAAAAAACCACAGATAGAACCTTAGGAGAAATGGTGGAAGACAAGATATACAGACAAAATCTCACACAGGAGCATACACATACACACTCACAAAAAGAGGAAAAGAGGCAAAAATCATAAATCTTGCTCTCAAAGTCCACCTCCTGATTTTGGGATGATTCGTTGTCTATTCAGGTATTCCACAGATGCAGGTTACATCAAGTTGATTGTGGAGCTTTAATCCACTGCTTCTGAGGCTGCTGGGAGAGATTTCCCTTTCTCTTTGTTCGCACAGCTCCAGGGGCTCATCTTTGGATTTGACCCAGTCTCTGCGTGTAGGTCGCCGGAGGGCCTCTTTTCTTTGCTCAGACAGGATGTGGTTAAATGAGCAGCTGCTTCGGGGACACTGGCTCACTAGGGCAGGGGGGAGGGAGGGGTACCGAGTGGGGGGCAATCCTGTGACGGCAGAAGCCGGTGTGACGTTGTACCAGCCTGAGGCACACTGTGCATTCTCCGGGAGAAGTTGTCCCTGGATACCGTGACCCTGGCAGTGGCGGACTGCAGAGGCGCCCAGGAAGGGAGGTGTAGATAGTGACCTGTACTCACACACAGGCTTCTTGGTGGCGGCAGCAGCAGCCTTAGCATCTCATGCCCGTCTCTGTGGTCCACGCTTTTAGCCGCCGCTCACGCCCGTCTCTGGAGCTCCTTTAAGTAGCGCTCTTAATCCCCTCTCCTCGAGCACCAGGAAACAAAGAGGGAAGAAAAAGTCTCTTGCCTCTTCAGCAGGTCCAGACTTTTCCCTGGACTCCCTCCCGGCTAGCCGTACTGCACTAACCCCCTGCAGGCTGTGTTCACGCCGCCAATCCCAGTCCTCTCCCTGTGATCCGACCGAAGCCTGAGCCTCAGCTCCCGGCCCCGCCAGCCCTGGCTGTTGAGCAGACGAGCCTCTCAGACTGGTGAGTGCTGGTCGGCACCGATCCTCTGTGCAGGAATCTCTCTGCTTTGCCCTCCGCACCCCTGTTGCTGTGCTCTCCTCCGTGGCTCTGAAGCTTTCCCCCTCTGCCACCCGCAGTCTCCAACCGCGAAGGGGCTTCCTAGTGTGTGGAAACCTTTCCTCCTTCACAGCTCCCTCCCACTGGTGCAGGTCCCGTCCCTATTCCTTTGTGTCTGTTTTCTCTTTTTTTCTCTTGCCCTACCCAGGTACGTGGGGGAGATTCTTGCCTTTTGGGAGGTCTGAGGTATTCTGCCAGCGTTCAGTAGGTGTTCTGTAGGAGTTGTTCCACGTGTAGATATATTTCTGGTGTATCTGTGGGTAGGAAGGTGATCTCCGCGTCTTACTCTTCTGCCATCTTCCCCTCAACGATTTTTTTTTAACATCTTTACAGGAGTATAATTGCTTTACAATGGTGTGTTAGTTTCTTCTTTATAACAAAGTGAATAAGTTATACATATACATATGTTCCCATATCTCTTCCCTGTTGCGTCTCCCTCCCTCCCACCCTCTGTATCCCACACCTCTAGTTGGTCACAAACCACCTAGCTGATCTCCCTGTGCTATGTGGCTGCTTCCCACTAGCTATCTATTTTACGTTTGGTATTGTATATATGTCCATGCCACTCTCTCACTTCGTCATAGCTTACCCTTCCCCCTCCCCATATCCTCAAGTTCATGCTCTAGTAGGTCTGTGTGTTTATTCCCGTCTTACCCTTAAGTACTTCATGACAATTTTTTCCTCTTAGATTCCATATATATATGTTAGCATACAGTATTTGTTTTTCTCTTTCTGATTTACTTCACTCTGTATGACAGACTCTAGGTCCATCCACCTCACTACAAATAACTCAAATTCGTTTCTTTTTATGGCTGAGTAATATTCCATTGTATATATGTGCCACATCTTCTTTATCCATTCATCTGTTGATGGACACTTAGGTTGCTTCTATGTCCTGGCTATTGTAAATAGAGATGCAATGAACATTTTGGTACATGACTCTTTTTGAATTATGGTTTTCTCAGGGTATATGCCCAGTGGTAGGATTGCTGGGTCTTATGGTAATTCTATTTGTAGATTTTTAAGGAACCTCCATACTGTTCTCCATAGTGGCTGTATCAATTTACATTCCCACCAACAGTGCAAGAGTGTTCCCTTTTCTCCATGCCCTGTCCAGCATTTATTGTTTCTAGATTTTTTTAATGATGGTCATTCTGACTGGTATGATATGATATCTCATTGTAGTTTTGATTTGCATTTCTCTAATGATTAATGATGTTGAGCATTTTTTCATGTGTTTGTTGGCAGTCTGTATATCTTCTTTGGAGAAATGTCTGTTTAGGTCTTCTGCCCATTTTTGGATTGGGTTGTTTGTTTTTTTGTTATTGAGCTGCATGAGCTGCTTGTAAATTTTGGAGATTAATCCTTTGTCAGTTGCTTCATTTGCAAATATTTTCTCCCATTGTGAGAGTTGTCTTTTGGTCTTGTTTATGGTTTCATTTGCTTTGCAAAAGTCTTTAAGTTTCATTAGGTCCCATTTGTTTATTTTTGTTTTTATTTCCATTTCTCTAAGAGGTGGGTCAAAAAGGATCTTGCTGTGATTTATGTCATAGAGTGTTATGCCTATGTTTTCCTCTAAGAGTATGATAGTGTCTGGCCTTACATTTAGGTCTTTAATCCATTTTGAGTTTATTTTTGTGTATGGTGTTAAAAAGTGTTCTAATTTCATACTTTTACATGTACCTGTCCAATTTTCCCAGCACCACTTTTTGAAGAGGCTGTCTTTTCTCCACTGTATATTCTTGCCTTCTTTATCAAAGATAAGGTGATCATATGTGTGTGGGTTTATCTCTGGGCTTTCTATCCTGTTCCATTGATCTATCTTTCTGTTTTTGTGCCAGTACCATACTGTCTTGATTACTGTAGCTTTGTAGTATAGTCTGAAGTCAGGGAGCCTGATTTCTCCAGCTCCATTTTTCGTTCTCAAGATTGCTTTGGCTATTCGGGGTCTTTTGTGTTTCCATACAAATTGTGATAAGTTAATTTTTGATATGTATGTTCCTATTACCATTTTTCTAATTGTTTTGTGTTTGTTATTGCAGGGCTTTTCCTTCTCTTGTGTTTTCTGCCTAGAGAAGTTCCTTTAGCATTTGTTGTAAAGCTTGCTTTGTGATGTTGAATTCTCTTAGCTTTTGCTTGTCTGTAAAGATTTTCATTTCTATGTCAAATCTGAATGAGATCCTTGCCGGGTAGAATAATCTTGGTTGTAGGTTTCTCCCTTTCATCACTTTACATATGTCCTGCCCCTCCCTTCTGGCGTGCAGTCTTTTTGCTGAAAGATCAGCTGTTAACCTTATGGGCATTCCCTTGTATGATTTTTGTTGCTTTTCCCTTGATGCTTTTAATATTTGTTCTTTGTATTTAATTTTTTGTAGTTTGATTAATATGTGTCTTGGCATGTTTCTCCTTCGGTTTAGCCTGTATGGGACTCTCTGCACTTCATAGACTTGATTAACTAATTTCTCTCCCATATCAGGGAAGTTTTCAACTATAAACTCTTCAAATATTTTCTCAGTCCCTTTCATTTTCTCTTCTTCTTCTGGGATCCCTATAATTCTAATGTTGGCATATTTAATGTTGTCCCAGAGGTCTCTGAGACTATCCTCAATTCTTTTCATTCTTTTTTGTTTATCTTTCTCTGTGGTAGTCATTTCCACAGAGAACTTTATTCCCCACTTCAATTTATTTTATCTTCCTGGTCTCTTATCCATTCTTATGCCTCAGTTATTCTTCTACTGATTCCTTCTAGAGAATTTTAAATTTCATATTATTGTGTTGTTCATCATTGTTTGTTTGCTCTTTAGTTATTCTGGGTCCTTGTTAAACATTTCTTGTATTTTCTCCATTTTGTTTCCAAGATTTTTGATCATCTTTACTATCATTACTCTGAATTCTTTTTCAGGTAGACCCCCTATTTCCTGTTCATTTGTTTGGTCTGGTGGGTTTTTACTTTGCTCTTTCATCTGCTGTTTAATTCTCAGTCTTTTCATTTTTCTTACGTTCCTGTGTTTTGGGTCTCCTTTTTTCTGGCTGCACGTTCGTAGTTCTGGTTGTCTTTGGTATCTGTCCCCAGTGGGTATGTTTGGTGCAGTGGGTTGTGTAGGCTTCCTGGTGGAGGGGACTCATGCCTGTATTCTGGTGAATGAAGCTGGATCTTGTCTTTCTGGTGGGCAGGACCACGTCTGGTGGTGTGTTTTGTGGTGTCTGTTAACTTATTATGATTTTAGGCAGCCTCTCTGCTAATGGGTGTGGTTGTGTTCCTGTCTTGCTAGTTGTTTGTCATGGGGTGTCCAGCACTGGAGCATGTTGGTTGTTGAGTTGAAGTGGGTCTTAGCATCTAGACAGTCGTCTCTGGGCGAGCTCTCTGTGATTGATATTACATGGGGCTGGGAGGTCACTGCTGGACCAATGTCCTGAACTTGGCTCTCCCCCGTCAGAGGCTCAGGCTTGACACACAGCTGGAGCACCAAGACCCTGTCAGCCACACAGCTCAGAAGAAATGGGAGAAAAAATAGGAAAAAAATTAAAATAAAGTTATTAATTTAAAAAATTTTAAAATATTATTAAAATTAAAAGATAGGTAAAAAAAGAAAAGAGCACCAAAGCAATAAAGAAATCCACCAATGATAACATGTGCTATAAACTATACTAAGATAAACTTAAAAATCAGTAACTAGTCAGTCACATACAGCAAACCCCAAGCCTACAGTTGCTCCCAATGTCCACCACCTCAATTTTGCGATGATTTGTTGTCTATTCAGGTATTCCACCGATGCAGGGTACATCAAGTTGATTGTGGAGTTTTAGTCCGCTGCTCCTGAGGCTGCACGGAGAAATTTCCCCTTCTCTTCTTTGTTAGCACAGCTCCTGGCGGTCACCTTTGGACTTGGCCCCATCTCTGCATGTAGGTCACCCTCTGGCGTCTGTTCTTCACCCTGAAGTGAGGGGGTTAAAGGAGCGGCTGATTAGGGGGCTCTGACTCACTCAGGCTGCGGGGAGGGAGCAGTACGGAATGTGGGGTGAGCCTGTGGTGTCAGAGGCTGGTGTGATTTTGCAACAGCCTGAGGTGTGCCGTGTGTTCTCCCCATAAGTTGTCCCTGGATCATGGGACCCTGGCAGTGGTGGGCTGCACAGGATCCTGGAAAGGGAGGTGTGGATAGTGATCTGTGCTTGCACACAGGATTCTTGGTGGCTGCAGTAGCAGCATCAGCATTTCATGCCCGTTTCTTGTGTCTGTGCTGATAGCCGCAGCTCACGTCCATCTCTGATGTTTCTTTAGGTGGTGTTCTGAATCTCCTCTACTTGCTCACTTCAAGACAATGGTCTCTTGACTCTTAGGCAGTTCCTGACTTTTTCCCAGACTCCCTCCCGGTTAGGTATGGCACACTAGTCCCCTTCAGACTGTGTTCACGCAGCCAACCCTAGTCCTCTCCCTGGGATCTGACCTCCAAAGCCTGACCCTCAGGTCCCAGCCCCCACCCACCCTGGCAGGTGAGCTGACAAGTCTCTCAGGCTGCTGAGTGCTGGTTGGCACCGATCTCCTGTGTGGGAATCTTTCCACTTTGCCTTCTGCACCCCTGTTGCTGCGTTCTCCTCTGTGGCTCCGAAGTTTCGCCCCCGCCCACACCCTGACTCCTCCAGTGAAGGGGCTTCCTAGTGTGTGGACACTTTTTCCTCCTTCACAGCTCCCTCCCAGAGGTGCAGTGTCCATCCCTATTCTTTTCTTTCTGTTTTTTTTTTTTTGCCCTGACAAGTTACGTTGGGAGTTTCTTGCCTTTTGGGAAGTCTGAGGTCTTCTGCCAGCATTCAGTAGGTGTTCTGTAGGAATTGTTCGACCTGTAGATATATTTTTGATGTATTTGTGGGGAGGAAGGTGATCTCCACGTCTTACTCCTCCGCCATCTTGTAGGTCCTCTATATCCATTGTATATGTTTTGATTGGAACATTTATTTCATTTACATTTAAAGTAACTATTGATGGTTATATACTTACTGCCATTTTGTTGTTTTTTATAAGAAAAAAATTTATTGATGTTAAGAATATTTTATTTTTTAATTATATAATGTTGCAAAACTTTTAAAGACAGCTTAGAATGGGCCTCTTTTTTCAATGTAAAATGTGTTATAATACTGTTAATTGTTTTCTGTTTTTTGTTGTAGCTCTTTTTGGTTCCTTTCATATATAGAATTATTGTATATTTAATAAATAGAAATATAATAATAATTTTATATTGATGTTCTTTTAAGTTCAAATGCATTCTAACCACCCTATCTCTCACTTTTAATGTTTTTTATGTTGTATTTTATATATTTTTGTTTTGTGTATCCCTTATATACTTATTGTGGATATAGTTAATTTTACTACTCTTGTGTTTTAACCTTCCTACTAGCTTTATAAGTGGTTGATCTACTACTTTTACTGTGTGTTTGTCTTTACTAGTGAGATTTTTCCTTTCATAATTTTTATATTTCTAGTTGTGGCCTTTCCTTTTTTTTTTTTTTTTTTTGCTTAGAGAAGTCCCTTTAACATTTCTTGTAAATTTGGTTTTGTGTTGCCTAACTTGTTTAGCTTTTGATTTTCTGTGAAACTCTTTACCTCTCCTGCAAAATCCTTTCATGCCACTCTTCTGGCCTGCAGAGCTTCTGCTGAAAAGTCAGCTCATAGTCTTATGGGAGTTCCCTTGTACCTAACTAGTTGCTTTTCCCTTGCTGCTTTTAATATTCTCTTTTTATCTTTAACTTTTGCCTTTTAAATTACAATGTATCTTGGTGTGGTCCTCTTTTGATTGATCTTATTTGGGACACTCTGTGCCTCTTGGACCTGGATGTCTATTTCCTTTCTCAGACTAGAGAGGTTTTCAGCTATTATGTCTTCAAATATATTTTATGCCCCTTTCTGTCTTTTCCTTCAGAAACCCCTATAATGCGAATTTTAGTACACTTGAAAGTTTCCCAGAGTTCTTTTAAACTGTCCTTATTAATTTTTTTTTCTGTTCAGCTTGAGTGCTTTCCCCTACTCTGTCTTCCAGTTCACTAATCCATACCTCTATGTCATCTAACCCACTGTTGACTCCTTCTAGTGTATGTTTTATTTCAGTTATTGTATTCTTCAGCTCTGCTTGGTTTTTCTTTATATTTTCTCTTTCCTAACTTCTCACTGTGTTCATCCATTCTTCTCCTGAGTTGTCTGAGCATCTTTATGATCATTACCTTGAAATGTTTATCAGGTAGATTGCTTATCTCCACTTCACATAGTTTTTCTTCTGAGGTTTTATCTTGTTCTTTCTTTTGCAACATATTCTGTCACTTCACTTTGTCTAATTTTCTGTTTTTATTTCTATGTATTTGATAAGTTGGTTCCATTCCACAATCTTAGAGAAGTGGCCTTATGTAGGAGATGTCCTATGGATCCCAGCATCACACTCCCCTATGGTTACCAGAGCTATATGCTCTTGGGGTGTCCTCTATGTGAGCTGTGCTATCTCCTCTGTTGTGGTGAGCTGACTACTGTGGGTGCACTGGTAGGCATTGTTGCCCTATGGTTTGGTTGGTTGCCAGACTCTGCCTAGTGTGGAGGCTGCTGGCTGCTGTTAGGCAGGGCTGGGTCCTGGCACAGCTGGTTGCACAACCTAGAGAGTTCTTGTTCTGGTGTCAGCCATCTGGTGGGCAGGCCTGGGTCACAAGGTTGCTGGCTGTGAAACCCTGGTGGTCTTAGGGCTAGTGCTGGCTCACTGGTGGGTGTGCCTGGTACTGACACTTCTCCCTGTGGGAACTTGGTGCTCCTGGGGCATTGTCTGCCTGCTGATGTGTGGTGCTATAGCCCAGGGGGTCCTGGAGCTGGTAGCAACCCACCAGTGGGTGAGGCCATGTTCTGGCCCTAGTGTTGGCCCACTAGTGGGTGGAGATAAGTCTTGAGGATCTTACTACAGGGGGTTCCAGACCTGGTGTCAGCCCACTGGTTGGCAAGGCCAGGGCCCAAGGAGTCTTGGGGCTGCTGCTTACCCTCTGGTATGTGAGGCCAGTCCCAGGGCTAATGCTGACCTGCTGATAGGTAGAACACATCCTGGAGTCTCTGGCTGTGGGACCCTGGGGTCCTGGAGCTGAAGTAGGCTTGATGATGAAAGGGACTGTGGCCCATGGCATCCCATGGCAGATGTCCACCCACTGGTGTGTGAGGCTAGGTCCCAGAGCTGGTGTCAGCCTGATGGTGGTCAGGGCTGTGTCCCAATGGCTGGCTGTGGGGCCCCAGGATCCTGGAGCTAGTGTCACCAGTTGGTGGGAGGGGCCAGGTCCTGAGCCCTCTAGTGGATAGGGCCATGTCCTGAGGCAGCTGGGACCTCAGGGGTTCCTGCAACAGTCAGTCTGCTGGTGGTTGGAGCTGTTTCCCCACCTGGCTAGCTGCTTGACCTGGGGCATCCCAGAACTGGTGCTGATTGGCTGGTTGCTGTGGCTGGGTCTTGGCCCTAATATGCTAGAAGGGATTCCTAAAGGGGTTTTGCCAGTAGCAGTTCCCTCCTGGTAGAATGAGACACTCAAAATGGCTACTGCCAGTGTCTATGTCTCCAGAAATAGTCCTAGTGGCCTCCTGCCTCTACAGAAGGCTCTCTAAGATCTGAAGTTTGTCTGACCCAAGCTCCCTCCAAATTACTGCTTTTGTGCTGGGTCTCAGAGCATGTGAGATTTTGTGTATACCCTTTAAGTACAGAATCTCTATTTTCTGCAGCCCTCTGGTCCTCCCAAAACTAAGTCCCACTGACCTTCAAAGTCAAAAGTTCTGGAGGTTCATTTTCCCAGTGCAGGACCTCTGGGCTCGGGAGTACAATGTGGAGGTCAGACCCCTTGCTCTTTTGGGAGAACCTCTTCAATTGTAATTATCCTCCCATTTATGGGTAACCTACCCAGTGGTATGGTCTTGAGGTCTTGAGTATATTGTGTCTCTGTCCCTCCTACCCATCTCCTTGTGGTTCCTTCTTTATATCTTTAGTTGTAGAAGATTTTTCTGCTAATCTTCAGGTCGTTCTCATCAATACTTTCTCTGTAAATAGTAATTTTGGTGTGCCTATGGGAGGAGGTGAGCTCAGGGTCTTCCTACTCTGCCATCTTCAAATATGTGGAAATTAAAGAACACAGTCCTAATTAACCATTAGGAAATTATAAGAGAAATTAGAAAATACGTAGATAGAAGTAAAAACAAAAACACAATATACCAAAATTTATGCGATGTAGCAAAAGCAATCATAAGAGGAAAATTTATAGTGGCAAATGTCTACATTAAAAAAGGATGTCAAATCAATAACCTTACTTTACACCTTAAGGAACTAGGAATAGAAAAGAAAAATAAACCCAAAGCTAACAAAAGGAAGGAAATACTAAACATAACAGCAAAGATAAACAAAATAGAGAACAGAAAAACAATAGAGAAAATTGATGAAACTGGAAGTTTGTTCTTTGAAAAGGTGAACAAAATTGATAAACCTTTAGAGAAAAAGAGAGGACAAAAAAAGTAAAATATAAAATGAAAATGAGAATATTACTACTAACCTTACAGAGATAAAAAGGATTATGAGAACAACTCAACAACAACAAACAAATAATGAGCAAATGACTTCAATATAAATTTAACTGAAGAAGATATACAAATGGCCAGAAAGCATATGAAAAGAAGCTTAACATCACTGATATTAGGGAAATGCAAATCAAAACTTCAATGATATCACCTCAAATCTACTAGGATTGCTATGATGAAAAATAACAATTGTTGGCAAGGATGTGAAGAACTTGGAAGTTTTGTACATAGCTAGTGCAAATGTAGAATGGTACAGATGATGTGGGAAACAGTATGGTTGACCTAAAAAAATTAAGTGTAGAATTATCACATGACCCAGCAAATCCATACCTAGGTATATACCCAAAATAATTGAAAACAGGTGTTCAAACAAAAACGTGTACATGTAGGTTCATAGCAGCACTATTTATAATAGCCAAAAGGTGGAAACAACACAAGTGTTCATCAAAATGTGGTATATTCATTCAATGGAATATTATTCAGTCATAAATATGAATGATGTACTGATATATGACATAAGTGTATGAACCTTGTAATCATTTTGCTATGTAAAAGATGACAGACACAAAAAGTCACATGTTGTATGATTCCTTTTATATGAAACATCCAGAAAATATAAAGCCTTAGATATAGAAAGCAGTTTAGTGGTTACCAGAAGCTGTGAGAGAAGGAATGGAGTGTGACTGCTAAATGAATTCAGGGTGTCTCTTTTGAGGTAATGAATATGTGGAACTAGATAGAAGTGATGGTTGCACAATGTGAATATACTATATGCTATTGTATCATATACTTTAAAATGATTAATTTTATACTATGTGAATTTTACCTCAAAAATTATAGAAGACTACATATATTTATGCAAATAAATTAGAAAACTGAGATGAAATGTATAATTTCCTAAGGAAATATGGATTATTAAAATTGACTTCATTAAGAATATAATGCTTAAGCATTGAATTTTCATGCAGGAAATAGAAAAAGATATCAAAGCATAAAGCACCAGGTCACATGGTTTCACAAGGGAATTCAATGAAAATTTCAAAGACCAGTCAGGTCAAATTCTCTATAAATTGTCCCAGAAGATTGAAAAGGAAGGAAAAGTGTTTTTATTCCAATTAAGAAAGAGTAAGCACACTTCACCCTTTCTTTCCCACTGAATGCAACTAGCAGTTATCTAAGGACTCTTTAAATAAGTAGTAAGGCTGCCACTTACAATTGGGGAAGAAAACCAGAACTCAAAGTATAACTGGACTGGTGGTGGGTTTCCAAATTTTTTCCTTCAGTATCTCCCAGTCTGGACTCAAACACAGCCTAAAATTGTGCACTGGTGTGGAAATAAAGGGCTGAAGGAAAGGTTACTGTTTCTGGTCTGAAGAGCAGGAAAGGGAACCCCTATGGGTCAGAAGCAGTAGGTGATATCCTCTGTTTATTTTTCCATAAACTCCCACTCTATTTCCTAAGGAGTTTTGTGACATCAGTAGCAGCAACAGTAGCAATGTCTAGCCAGGCAACAAAACTCCAAGGGAGGTAAACCCTTCTCTTTGACCAGAATAACAATTGTCCAAAGAACATGGGGGTAATCCCTGTTGCTTTTAATTTTTCTCTTTTCTCTTGATGCTTGAACCCAGAGGCAGATGTAGTAGATGGGAAGTTCATAGCAGAGTGGGAGAAATTAAAGCCCTGGCTTTCTAGTCAGAGGGCCATTGTTGGGGGGAGTGTTCTCCTGAGAACCATAAAGAGTCACAGAGATAATGGAGATGAGAGAGCTCAATAAAACCATCTCATAAATTTGTGTATGAGCTTCTGACCTTAAGCAACTTACCAAAGGTTTTGAGCACCAAACTATGGGGTAGACCACTATCCACAGCCTAGAAAAGCTGTTGGATGGCACACATGCATGACAGGTTGGAATAGCACTATAAAGGCTTTGAAAGTTAAATTTATATTGGAAGCACAGCTCATATATCATAGTCCATTCATGGGCTGATATAACAAAAGTAGCATAGACTGGGTGGCTTAAATGACAAACGTTTATTTCTCCCGGTTCCGGAGGCTGGAAAGTCCAAGATCAAGGTGCTGGAAGATATGGTGTGTGGTGAGGGCCTGCTTCCTTGTTCATAGGTGGCCATCTTCTCTCTCGCTCTGTATCCTCATGTGGTAGAAGGGGGTGAGAGAGCTCTCTGGGGTGTCTTTAATAAGGGTATTAATTCTATTCATGAGGGCTCCACTTTTGTGGCCTAGTCACCTCCTAAAGGCCCCACCTTCAGATACCGTCACATTGGTGATTAAGATTTCAACACATAAAATTTGGGAGGACACAAAACTGCAGTCCATAGCATCACAGAATGCAAGTAGAAACTTGCCACCTGAAACTAATTGGGTCAATCTTGTGTTAAAACATAAACAAAAACAACATTCTTCATAAGATTTAAATAAGACCTAGAATCTTATAACATACTATTAAAAATGTCCAGGATTCAATCCAATATTACTTGAAGGATAATCTCAACATCTCACAAGGGAAAAGACAAAAGAGTTATCATCTCTGGGGTGACACAGAATATTGAAATTATCAGAGACTTTAAAGCAGCTATTATAACCATACTCCAAGTAGGAAGTGTGAAAAATCTTGAGACGAATGGAAGGCTAGAAAAATTTAACAGAGAAACAGAAGGTATAAAAAAGGAAGGAATCTTCTTCATCCTTTTAACAAAGCAAGAACAACATTTGTATCTAAATCTGATAAAAGTAGTACAAAAAAATAAAATAAAACTGCAAACTAATATCATTCATGAATACTGATGCAAAAATACTAAATAGGGTATTAACAACAGAATCCAGCATCTCTGTGACCATGAAGTTATTCCAGGAATACAAGTTTGTTTCAATATTAGGCAATTTATTAATATAAAATGTCTTGTTAGAAGAGCAAAATAAAAGTATCATATACTTATCTTTATATATGTTGAAAAGTCTTTGACAAAAGTCAACACCAATTCTTGATTAAAACGTGAGGAAAATTGGAATAAGTTGTGCTTATAGGGTATTATATCATCATTAAAAATGAGTTAAAGCCGTATTAGTTGGCTTGGCAGAATCTCAGTGATATTCTGTAAGGAAAAGCAATATATAGAAATGCATATATAATCTGGTCCCAAATTTTAAAAGTACCACCCAGCTAATTGCTTTGATTCATATCCGAAGGCACTATATCCTAAGGCATATAATGTTAAATTGAGAGCTGAGGGAGAGCCATTTCTAAAGGAAATATTACAAAGGAAAAGAAACTTTAAGTGGATGGTCTCATTCTGGATGTCCCTTTTCATAGACTGAGGAATTCAAAGGGTAGGACTGAATTCCCTCAAATAAGCTCACAGGCAACTGACTAAAATTTTAAGGAGCAACATCACCGGGAAAATCCCAAAGCTGGGTGTTTTACGTGAACTCTAGAGTATGCAGGGTTGTTTTCCTAGGATAACTATCATTGCCTCACTATAAGCAGGACCCCAATCCCATGAAAGCAGTTGTTAAAGCATGACACATTAAGAGACAGTTGGTGGGATCCTGATAGGCTGAGTGGAGAAGCGAGCCATGATGACCCCTCCCCACATACTGAACTAAACTGGTATTTAGCTGCTGAGGATCAACTCAGCTCAGCCCTTTCTATTCCTACTCTTTCTCTGTCACAAAAGGTGATTACATCAAAAGGTGCTCCCAAAAGGTGATTACATAAGCTCACTTATCCCCTGCCCAGATGCATTTGACTTGTTTCATAGGGATGGAACTGTAATGGCGGAGCTCAGGAGCAATGGGAAGCTACTTCGGGCAGGCTGGCAATTATGGGTGTGGTTTTGTATACTTCCCCTTGATTTCTGGGGATATTCAGGCCCTTTGCAGCCCAAGGGCATGTAACATCCTGGTTTATTGTTTATTTGGGGGATAGTGATAATGCTTTGATAGCGACAATAGGGGGAGTGGTTCCAAAGGGCAAACCCGCAGGGTTGTACTTCTGGATTTCCCAGTAGTTTACCTCTTTGCTAACACTCTGAGGTCAGTACTCAAGCACAGCTTTTACAATAGACCTGACATGGTTTAGTGAAAGTGGATGTATCCAGTTCCTACTGCTATTGTAATAAATTACCACAAATTTGTTGCCTTCAAAGGACAGAAATGTATTCTTTCACAGCTCTGGAGGTCATAAATTGCAAATTTCACTGGGCTGAAATGAAGGTATGAGCAAGGCTGTGGCCCCTTCAGAGGCTCTAGAGGAGAATCTGTTTCCTTCCCTTTCCCAGATTCTAGAGCTATATTCCTTGCATTCCTTGGCTCACACTTTGATGTCATTATCTAAGCAATCTTTATCCAACGGAGATCACAAGGAATTTCTACTGTGTTTTCTTCTAGAAATTTTGTGTTTACTTTTGGATTTATGATTCATTTTGAGTTACATTTTGTACAAGAAACTTTGTTAAAAATTAATTGACCATAGTTGTGTGGGTCTATTTCTGGACTCTGTATTCTGTTTCATTGATCTTTGTGTTTGTGCTTTCTCTAACACCATGATGTCTTGATTCCTATAGCTTTATAGTAATTCTGGAGATCAGGTAGTGATGGTTCTCGTATTTTCAAAACCCTGTTGGCTACTCTAGTTTCTTTGCCTTTCTACATAAATTTTGGGAGAAGCTTGCCAAATTCTACAAAAAATCTTGCTGGGATTTTTATTGGAACTACATTAAATATGTAGATCAGTTTAGCATGAATTGATATCTTAAAATTTTTGAGTATTCCAATTGGTGACCATAATATATATTTCCATTTGTTTAGGTAGTTGTAGTGTTCAGTATACAGAACCTATATTTTAAAATATTTATACCTAAGTAATTTATGTTTTTGGTGTTATTATAAGTGATAATGTTTTATAAATTTCAATTGTTTTCAGTATGTTTTCAATTGTTCCTTGCTAGTATATCAAAATTTAACTGTTTTTTGGGTATTGACCTTGTGTCCAGTGACTGTTGGGTTGAGGATTTGCCCTGATGTATGGAAGAAAGTATTCAGTCTTTCATCATAAACTTTGATGTTAACTCTAGTTTTTTTTTTGTAGATGGCCTTCATCAGATTGAGGTGGTTTTCTCCTATTCCCAACTTGCTGAGGGTGTTTTTTAAAAAAAATCGTTAATGGTTCAGTTTTGATGAAGACTTTTTCTACATTGCATTAGTTTTCTGTTGTTGCAAAACAAATTACCACAGACTTAGCAACTTAAAACAACACCTATTTATTAGTTCACAGTTCTGTAGGTCAGAAGTCTGGCACACTGCAGCTAGGTTCTCTGCTCAGAATTCTGCAAGCCTGAAATCAATTTGTCAGTCAACTCAGTTCTCATCTGGAGGATTTGAAGAAAAAGTCACTTCTCAGCTTTTTCTTGTTATTGACAGATTTCAGTCCCTTGAGCTTGTAGGACTGAGGTTCCTATTTTCTTGTTGGCTGTAGGCTGGGGATTGCTTTCAGCTCCTAGAGGCCACTCTCAAGTCCTTTCCACATATACCACTCTACGTTCAAGCCAGTGACAGTGTGTCAAGTCCTTCATATGCTATGAATGTCTGACTTTCTCTTCTTGGACCAGCCAGAGAAAATGCTCCATTTTTAAAGGGTTCTTGTGATTAAGTCAAACCCACTTGGGTAATCTTTTATTCACATCAACTGTGCCATATCACATAACCAAATTATGGGAGTAAAATCTATCAAATTGAACACTTAAGGGACTATGGAGGGCTTATACATGTGGAGGTGTACTAGAAATCTTTGGAACCATTTAAAAATTCTGACTACCATACTACACTACACTACAGGTATGAAAAGAAATATTTTTCACCTTTAGTCTGTTGATGTGGTGAATTATATAGATTGATTTTCAAATGATGACTGATTCTTGCATTGTCAGGATAAACCTCAATTAGCCATGATGTATTACCGTTTTTTGTATTGTTGAATTTGATTTGCTCATATTTTGTTGAGAATTTTTGAGTCTCTATTTATGAGGATAATAAGTCTGTATTATTATGTTTTTGTAAATTTAATGTCTAGCTTTAGTATCAGGGTAGTTCTGGCCTCAGAAGATAACCCTGGAAGTTTCCCTTTCTTTCTATATTCTGGAAGAATTTCAATGGAGTTGGTGTCATTTCTTCCTTAAATATTTGGTAGAATTAATTAGTGAAGCCATCTGAGCCTGGGGTTTTCTCTGTTCGGAGGTTTTTGTTTTGTTAAAAGAAACTAAAAATTCAATTTCTTTAATAGATGTAGTACTATGTAGGTTATATATTTTTAAGAGTGAGGTTTGATGACTTGTACCTTTTAAAGAATTTGTGCATTTTATCAAAGTAATTGACTTTTGGGATAAAGTTATCATGACGTTTGTTCTTTATCTCTTAATGTTTAGAGTAGCTGAGTCAATTTCTCTTTTTCAATTTTTCATATTGGCAATTTGGGTGTTCTCTTTTTTTGAGGTCAATCTGCGTAGTAATTTATAACTATATTAATTTCTAATAAATTTTTTGTTTTATTGAAATTTTATTGTTTATTATACTTGCTTAATTATTTTCTGATTTTGTTTTTATTTTTTCCAATCTTTGTGTTTCTTTTAACATCTTTATTGGAGTATAATTGCTTTACAATGGTGTGTTACTTTCTGCTTTATAACAAAGTGAATTACCTATACATACACATATATACCCATATCTCCTCCCTCTTGCATCTCCCTCCCATCCTCCCTTTCCCACCGCTCTAGGTGGTCACAAAGCACCGAGCTGATCTCCCTGTGCTATGCGGCTGCTTCCCACTAGCTATCTATTTTACATTTGGTAGTGTATATATGTCCATGCCATTCTCTCACTTCATCCCAGCTTACCCTTCCCCCTCCCTGTGTCCTCAAGTCCATTCTCTACCTCTGCATATTTATTCCTGTCCTGCCCCTAGGTTTGCCAGAACCATGTTGTTGTTTGTTGTTGTTTTTAGATTCCATATATATGTGTTAGCATATGGTATTTGTTTTTCTCTTTCTGACTTATTTCACTCTGTATGACAGTCTCTAGGTGATCCACCTCACTACAAACAACTCAACTTCGTTTCTTTTTATGGATGAGTAATATTCGATTGTATATATGAGCCAAATCTTCTTTATCCATTCATCTGTCAATGGACACTTAGGTTGCTTCCATGTCCTGGATATTGTACATAGAGCTACAATTAACATTTCAGCACATGACTCTTTTTGAATTATGGTTTTCTCAGGGTATATACCCAGTAGTGGGAATGCTGGGGTGTATAGTAGCTCTATTTATAGATTTTTGAGGAACTCCATACTGTTCTCGATAGTGGCTGCATCAATTTACATTCCCACCAACAGTGCAGGAGGGTTCCCTTTTCTCCATACCCTCTCCAGCATTTATTGTTTGTAGATTTTTGATGATGGCCATTCTGACGGGTGTGAGGTGATACCTCATTGTAGTTTTGATTTGCATTTCTCTAATGACTAGTGATGTTCAGCATCCTTTCATGTGTTTGTTGGCAATCTGTATATCTTCTTTAGAGAAATGTCTATTTAGGTCTTCTGCCCATTTCTGGATTGGGTGGTTTTGTTTTTTTGATATTGAGCTGCATGAGCTGCTTGTAAATTTCGGAGATTATTCCTTTGTCAGTTGCTTCATTTGCAAATATTTTCTCTCATTCAGAGGGTTGTCTTTTGGTCTTGTTTATGGTTTCCTTTGCTGTGCAAAAGCTTTGAAGTTTCATTAGGTCTCATTTGTTTATTTTTGTTTTTATTTCTATTTCTCTAGGAGGTGGGTCAAAAAGGATCTTGCTGTGATCTATGTCATAGAGTGTTCTGCCTATGTTTTCCTCAAAGAGTTTTATAATATCTGGCCTTACATTTAGGTCTTTAATCCATTTTGAGTTTATTTTTGTGTATGGTGTTAGGGAGTGTTCTAATTTTATCCTTTTACATGTAGCTGTCCTGATTTCTCAGCACCACTTATTGAAGAGGCTGCCTTTTCTCCAGTGTATATTCTTGCGTCCTTTATCAAAAATAAGGTGACCATGTGTGCGTGGGTTTGTCTCTGGGCTTTCTATCCTGTTCCATTGATCTATATTTCTGCTTTTGTGCCTGTACCATACTGTCTTGATTACTGTAGCTTTGTAGTATACTCTGCAGTCAGGGAGTCTGATTCCTCCAGCTCCGTTTTTCTTTATCAAGACTGCTTTGCCTATTTGGGGTCTTTTTTGTCTCCATACAAACTTTAAGAGTTTTTGCTCTAGTTCTGTAAAAAAATGCCATTGGTAATTTGATAGGGCTTGCATTGAATCTGTAGATTGCTTTGGGTAGTGTAGTCAATTTCACAATGTTGATTCTTCCAATCCAAGAACATGGTATATCTCTCCATCTGTTGGTACCATCTTTAACAACTTTCATCAGTGTCTTATAGTTTTCTGCATACAGATATTTTGTCTCCCTAGGTAGGTTTATTCCTAGGTATTTTATTCTTTTTGTTACAATGGTAAATGGGAGTGTTTCCTTAATTTATCTTTCAGATTTTTCATCATTAGTGTATAGGAATGCAAGACATTTGCGTGCATTAATTTTGTATCCTGCTATTTTTCTAAATTCATTGATTAGCTCTAGTAGTTTTCTGTTGGCATCCTTAGGATTCTCTATGTATATTATCATGTCATCTTCAAACAGTGAACGTTTTACTTCTTGTCCATTTTGTGTTCTTTTATTTCTTTTTCTTCTCTGATTGCCATGGTTGGACTTCCAAAACTATGTTGAATAATAGTGGTGAGAATGGACATCCTTGTCTTGTTGCTGATCTTAGAGGAAATGTTTTCAGTTTTTCAACATTGAGAATGATGGTTGCTGTGGGTTTCTCATATGTGGCCTTTATTATATTGAGGTAGGTTCCATCTATGCCAACTTTCTGGAGAGTTTTTTTTATCATAAATGCATGTTGAATTTTGTCAAAAGCTTTTTCTTCATCTATTGAGATGATCATATGGGTTTTCTTCTTCAATTTGTTAATATGGTGTATCACGTTGATTGATTTGCATATACTGAGGAATCTTTGCATCCCTGAGATAAATGCCACTTGATCATGGTGTATGATCCTTTAAATGTGTTGTTGGATTCTGTTTGCTAGTATTTTGCTGAGGACTTTTTCATCTATGTTCATCAGTGACATTGCCTGTAGTTTTCTTTCTTTGTGACATCTTTGTCAAGTTTGGTATCATGGTGATGGTGGTCACATAGAAAGAATTTGGGAATGTTCCTCCCTCTGCTATATTTTGGAAGAGTTTGAGAAGGATAGGAGTTAGCTCTTCTCTAAATATTTGTTAGAATTCAGCTGTGAATCCATCTGGTCCTGGACTTTCGTTTGTTGGAAGATTTTAAATCACAGTTTCAATTTCAGTACTTGTAATTGGACTGTTCATATTTTCTATTTCTTCCCGGTTCGGTCTTGGAAGCTTCTGCATTTCTAAGAATATGTCCATTTCTTCCAGGTTTTCCATTTTTTTGGCATAGAGTTGCTTGTAGTAGTCTCTTAGGATGCTTTGTATTTCTGCTGTGTCTGTTGTAACTTCTCCTTTTTCATTTCTAATTTTATTGATTTGACTCCCTCGTTTTCTTGATGAGTCTGGATAATGGTTTATCATTTTTGTTTATCTTCTCAAAGAACCAGCTTTTAGTTTTTTGGATCTTTGCTATTGTTTTCTTTTTTCTATTTCATTTATTTCTGCTCTGATCTTTATGATTTCTTTCCTTCTGCTAACTTTGGGTTTTTTTTAAATTCTCTCTCTAGTTCCTTTATGTGTAAGTTTAGATTGTTTATTTGGGATTTTTCTTGTTTCTTGAGGTAGGCTTGTATTGCTACAAACTTGCATCTTAGAACTGCTTTTTCTGCAACCCATAGGTTTTGGATCATCGTGTTTTCATTGTCATTTTTCTCTAGGTATTTTTTAAATTTGTCTTTGATTTCTTCAGTGATGTCTTCATTATTTAGTAAAGTATGGTTTAGCCTCCATGTTTTTGTGTTTTTTACGTTTTTTTCCCTGTAATTGATTTGTAATCTCATAGCCTTGTGGTCAGAAACGATGCTTGATATGATTTCAGTTTTCCTAAATTTACTGAGGCTTTATTTGTGACCCAAGATGTGATCTATCCTAGAGAATGTTTCATGCGCACTTGAGAAGAAAGTGTAATCTGCTGTTTTTGGATGGAATGTCCTATAAATATCAATTATATCTATTTGGTCAATTGTGTCATTTAAAGCTTGTTTTTCCTTATTAATTTTCATTTTGGATGATCTGTCCATTGGTGTAAGGTGTGAAAGTCCCCCACTATTATTGTGTTACTGTCGATTTCCTCTTTCATAGCTGTTAGCAGTTGCCTTATGTATTGAGGTGCTCCTATGTTGGGTGCATATATATTTATAATTTTTATATCTTCTTCTTGGATTGGTCCCTTGATCATTATGTAGTGTCCTTCTTTGTCTCTTGTAATAGTCTTTATTTTAAAGTCTATTTTGTCCAATATGAGAATTGCTACTCCAGTTTTGTTCTGATTTCCGTTTGCATGGAATATCTTTTTCCATCCCCCCGCTTTCAGTCTGTATGTGTCCCTAGGTCTGAAGTGGGTCTCTTGTAGACAGCATATATATGGGTCTTGTTTTTGTATTCATTCAGCGAGCCTGTGTCTCTGGTTGGAGCATCTAATCCATTCATGTTTCAGGTAATGATTGATATGTATGTTCCTATTACCATTTTCTTAATTGTTTTAGGTTTGTTTTTGTAGGTCCTTTTCTTCTCTTGTGTTTCCCACTTAAAGAAGTTCTTTTACCATTTGTTGTAGAGCTGCTTTGGTGGTGCTGAATTCTCTTAGCTTTTGCCTATCTGTAAAGCTTTTGATTTCTCCATCGAATTTGAATGACATCCTTTCTGGGTAGATTACTCTTGCTTGTAGGTTCTTCCCTTTCATCACGTTAAGTATATCATGCCCTTCCCTTCTGGCTTGTAGAGTTTCTGCTGAGAAATCAGCTCTTAACCTTATGGTAGTTCCCTTGTATATTATTTGTCATTTTTCCCTTGCTGCTTTCAATAATTTTCTTTGTCTTTAATTTTTGCCAATTTGATTACTATGTGTCTCAGCCTGTTTCCCCTTGGGTTTATCCTGTATGGGACTCTTTGCACTTCCTGGACTTTGGTGGCTATTTCCTTTCCCGTGTTAGGGAAGTTTTCGACTATAATCTCTTCAAATATTTTCTCGGTTCCTTTCTTTCTCTCTTTTCCTTCTGGGACCCCTATAATGTGAATGTTGTCACATTTAATGTTGTCCCAGCGGTCTCTTAGGCTGTCTTCATTTCTTTTCATTCTGTTTTCTTTATTCTGTTCCACAGCAGTGAATTCCACCATTCTGTCTTCCAGGTCACTTATCCGTTCTTCTGCCTCATTTATTCTGCTATTGATTCCTTCTGGTGTAGTTTTCATTTCAGTTATTGTATTGTTCATCTCTGTTTGTTCTTTAATTCTTCTAGGTGTTTGTTAAACATTTCTTGCATCTTCTCGATCTTTGCCTCCATTCTTTTTCTGAGGTCCTGGATCATGTTCACTATCATTATTCTGAATTCTTTTTCTGGAAGGTTGCCTATCTCCACTTCATTTAGTTGTTTTTCCTGGGTTTTATCTCGTCCCTTCATCTGGTATATAGCCCTCTGACTTTTCATCCTGTTTATCTGTCTGTGAATGTGCTTTTTTGTTGCACAGGCCCCAGGACTATAGTTCTTCTTGCTTCTGCTGTCTGCCTTCTTGGTGTATGAGGCTATCTAAGTGGCTTGTGTAAGTTTCCTGATGGGAGGGACTGGTGGTGCGTACAGCTGGGTGTTGCTCTGGTGGGCAGAGCTCAGTAAAACTTTAATTCACTTGTCTGCTGATGGGTCAGGCTGGATTGTTTGGCCTAAGGCAACCCAACACTGGATCCTACCTGGGCTCTTTGATGGGGCTAATGGCGGGCTCTGGGAGGACTCAGGCTAAGGAGTACTTCCCAGAACTTCTGCTACCAGTGTCCTTGTCCTCACAGTGAGCCACAGTCACCCCCCACCTCTGCAGGAGACCCTCCAACACTAGCAGGTAGATGTAGTTCAGTCTCCTATGGGGTCACTGCTCCTTCCATTGGGTCCCAATGCGCACAATGCTTTGTGTGTACCCCCCAGAGTGTACAATGCTTTGTGTGTACCCCCCAGAGTGTACTCCACAGAGTGGAGTCTCTGTTTTCCCCTGTCCTGTCAAAGTCCTGCAATCAAATCCCACTAGCCTTAAAAGTCTGATTCTCTAGGAATTCATCCTCCCATTGCTGGAACCCCAGGTTTGGATGCCTGATATGGTGCTCCGAACCTTCACTCCAGTGGGTGGACTTCTGTGGTCTACGTGTTCTCCAGTTTGTGAGTCACCAACCCAGCAGTTATGGGACTTGATTTTATTGTGATTGTGCCCCTCGTACCATCTCATTGTGGCTTCTCCTCTGCCTTTGGTTGTGGGGTATCTTTTTTGGTGAGTTCCAGTGTCTTCCTGTTGATGAGTGTTCAGCAGTTAGTTGTGATTCTGGTGTTTTCGCAAGAGATAGTGAGAGCACGTCCTTCTCTTCCACCATCTTGAACACTATTCTATTGTTTTTGGGTGGAATGTCGTATAAATATCAATTAATTCCGTCTTGATTAATTCTCATTTAAAGCTTATGCTTCCTTATTAATTTTCATTTTGGATGATCTGTGCATTGGTGAAAGTGGGGTGTTAAAGTCCCCTAATATTATTGTGTTACTGTCAAGTTCCCCACTTATGGCTGTTAACATTTGCCTTATGTATTGAGGTGCTCCTATGTTGGGTGCATAAATAGTTACACTTTTTATATCTTCTTCTTGGATTGATCCCTTGATCATTACGTAGTGTCCTTCTTTGTCTTTTGTAATAGTCTTTATTTTAAAGTCTATTTTGTCTGATATGAGATTTGCTACTTCAGCTTTCTTTTGATTTCCATTTGCATGGAATATTTTTGTGCATCCCCTCACTTTCATTCTGTATGTGTCCTTAGGTCTGAAGTGAGTCTCTTATAGACAGCATGTATACAGGTCTTATTTTTGTATTCATTCAGCTAGTCTTTTGGTTGAGGCATTTAATCCATTTACATTTAAGTAGTTACTGATATGTATTTTCCTATTACCATTTTCTTAATTGTTTGCGGTTTATTATTGTAGGTCTTTTCCTTCTTTTGTGTTTCCTGACTGGAGAAGTTCCTTTAACATTTGTTGTCAAGATCGTTTGGTGGTGCTGAATTCTCTTATCTTTTGCTTGTCTGTCAAGGTTTTAATTTCTCTTTCGAATCTGAATGAGATCCTTGCTGGGTAGAGTAATCTTGGTTGTAGGTTTTTCCCTTTCATCACTTTAAATATGTCCTGCCCCTCCCTTCTGGCTTGCAGAATTTCTGCTGAAAGATCAGCTGTTAAACTTATGGGGATTCCCTTGTGTATTATTTGTTGTTTTTCCCCTGCTGCTTTTATTATTTTTTCTTTTTATTTAATTTTTGATAGTTTGATTAATATGTGTCTTGGCATGTTTCTCCTTGGATTTATTCTGTATGGGACTCTCTGCACTTCCTAGACTTGATTGACTATTTCCTTTCTCATACTAGGGAAGTTTTCAACTATAATCTCTTCAAATATTTTATCAGTCCCTTTCTTTTTCACATCTTTTTCTAGGACCCCTATAATTCGAATGTTGGTACATTTAATGTTGTCCCAGAGGTCTCTGAGACTGTCCTCAATTCTTTTCATTCTTTATTCTTTATTCTGCTTTGCAGTGGTTATTTCCACTATTTTATCTTCCTGGTTCCTTATCCATTCTTCTGCATCAGTTATTCTCCTATTGATTAGTTCTAGAGAATATTTAGCTTCATTTATTGTGTTTTTCATCATTGTTTGTTTGCTCTTTAGTTCTTCTAGGTCGTTGTTAAATGGTTCTTGTATTTTCTCCATTCTATTTCCAAGATTTTGGATCATCTTTACTATCAGTACTGTGAATTCTTTTTGAGGTATATTGCCTGTTTCCTTTTCGTTTGGTCTGTTGGGTTTTTACCTTGCTCCTTCATCTCTGTGTGTTTCTCTGTCTTCTAATTTTGCTTAATTTACTGTGTTTTGGCTCTCCTTTTTGCAGGCTGCAGGCTCGGTGTTCCTGTTGTTTCTGGTGTCTGCCCCCAGTGGTTAAGGTTGGTTCAGTGGGTGTGTAAGTTTCCTGGTGGAGAGGACTGCTGTTTGTGTTCTCTAGGATGAGGCTGGGTCTTGTCTTTCTGGTGGGCCGGACTGTGTCTGTTGGTGTATTTTGGGGTGTCTGTGACCTTATTATGATTTTAGGCAGCTTCTCTGCTAATGGGTGGGGTGGTGTTCCTTTCTTGCTAGTTGTTTGGTATTGGGTGTCCAGCACTGTAGCTTCCTGGTCATTGAGTGGAACTGGGTCTTAGCATAGAGATGGAGACCTCTGGGAGAGTTTTGCTGTTTGATGTTACATGGAGCCGGGATGTCTCTGGTCAACCAATGTGCTGAACATGTCTCACCCCCCTCAGAGGCACAGGCCTGACTCCTGGCTGGAGCAAGAAGATCCTTTCAGCCACATGGCTCAGAAGAAAAGAGAGAAAGAAAATAAAGAAAGAAAGAAAGAAAGGAAGAAAATAAAATAAAGGAAAGTTATGAAAATCAAAAAAGTAATGAAAAACTTTAAAAAGTAATAAAAAAAAGAGAAAAGAAAAAAAGAAAACGGACAGACAGAACCCTAGGACAAATGGTAAAAAGCAAAGCTATACAGACAAAATCACACAAAAAAGCATACACATTCACACTCCCAAAAAGAGAAAAAGGAAAAAAAAATATATATATATAAAGGAAGAGAACAACCAAATCAATAAACAAATCTACCAATGATAATAAACTCTAGATACTAAACTAAGATAAACATAAGACCAGAAACAGATTAGATGCAGAAAGCAAACCCCAAGACTACAGTTGCTCCCCCGCCTCAATTTTGGGATGATTCGTTGTCTATTCAGGTATTCCAGATACGCTGGGTACATCAAGTTGATTGTGGAGATTTAATCCACTGCTCCTGAGGCTTCTGGGTGAGATTTCCCTTTCTCTTCTTTGTTCTCACAGCTCCTGTGGTTCAGCTTTGGATTAGGTCCTGCCTCTGCATGTAGGCCGCCTGACGGCATCTGTTCCCCACCCAGAAGACAAGATGGAGGGTTAAAGTAGCAGCTGATTTGGGGGTTCTGGCTCACTCAGGCTGGGGCGAGGTAGGGGTACAGAATGTGGGGTGAGCCTGAGGGGGCAGAGTCCGGTGTGACATTGCAATAGCCTGAGCAGCATCATGTGTTTTCCCAGGAATTTGTCCCTGGATCATGGGACCCTGGCAGTGGCAGGCTGCACAGAGTCCACGGAGGGTAGGTGTGGATAGTGACCTGTGCTTGTACACAGGCTGCTTGGTGGCTGCAGCAACATCCTTAGCATTTCATGTCTGTCTCTGTTGTCCATGCTGATAATTGCAGCTCACTCCCATCTCTGGAGCTCATTTAGGCAGTGCTGTGAATTCCCTCTTCTTCTGCACCCTGAAACACTGGTTTCTGGCCTCTTAGGCAGTTCCAGACTTTTTCCTGGACTACCTCCTGGCTAGTTGTTGTGCACTAGCCCCCTTCAGGCTGTGTTCATGCAGCCAACCCCAGTCCTGTTCCTGGGATCTGACCTCCGAACCTGGAGCCTTAGCTCCCAGCCCCCACCCACCCCAGTGGGTGAGCAGACAAAACTATCAGGCTGGTGAGTGCTGGTCGGCACCGATCCTTTGTGTGGGAATCTCTCTGCTTTGCCCTCTGCACCCCTATTGCTGCACTCTCCTCTGTGGCTCTGAAGCTTTTCCCCCGCAAACCCCCATCTCCGCCAGTGAAGGGGCTTCCTAGTCTGTGGAAAATTTTCCCCTTCACAGCTCCATCCCAGAGGTACAGGTCCTGTCCCTATTCTTTTGTCTCTTTTTTTTTTTTTTTTTTCATTTGCCCTACCCAGGTATGTGTGGAGTTCCTTGCCTTTGGGGAAGTCTGAGGTTTCCTGCCAGCATTCAGTAGGTGTTCTGTAGCAGTTGTTCCACATGTAGATGTATTTCTGGTGTACTTGTGGGGAAGAAGGTGACCTCCACGTCTTACTCCTCCACCATCTTGAAGGTGTCCTCCCATGCTTCTTTTTGAATTATGGTTTTCTCAGTATATGCCCAGTAGTGGGATTGTGGGGTCATATGGTTGTTCTATTTTTAATTTCTTAAGGAACCTCCATACTGTTCCCATGGTGGCTGTATCAATTTACATTTCCACCAACAGTGCAAGAGGGTTCCCTTTTCTCCACACCCTCTCTAGCATTTATTGTTTGTAGATATTTTGATGTTGGCCATTTTGACCGGTGTGAGGTGATACCTCATTATGGTTTTGATTTGCATTTCTCTAATGATTAGTGATGTTGAGCATACTTTCATGTGCTTGTTGGAAATCTGTATATCTTCTTTGGAGAAATGTTTATTTAGGTCTTCTGCCCATTTTTGGATTGGGTTGTTTGTTTATTTGACATTGAACTGCATGAGCTCTTGTATATTTTGGAGATTAAACCTTTGTCAGTTGCTTCATTTTCAACTATTTTCTCCATTCTGAGGGTTCTCTTTTTGTCATGTTTATGGTTTACTTTGCTCTGCAAAAGCTTTGAAGTTTCATTAGGTCCCATTTGTTTATTTTTATTTCCATTTCTCTAGGAGGTGGGTCAAAAAGGATCTTGCTGTGATTTATGTCATAGACTGTTCTGCTTATGTTTTCCTCAAGAGTTTTATAGTGTCTGGCCTTACATTTAGGTATTTAATCCATTTTGAGTTTCTTTCTGTGTATGGTGTTAGGGAACGTTCTAATTTCATTCCTTTACATGTAGTTGTCCAGTTTTCCCAGCACCACTTATTGAAGAGGCTGCCTTTTCTCCAGTGTATATTCTTGCCTCCTTTATCAAAGATAAGGTGACCATTCGTATGTGGGTTTATTTCTGAGCTTTCTATCCTGTTCCATTGGTCTATATTTCTGTTTTTGTGCCAGTACCATACTGTCTTGATTACTGTAGCTTTGTGGTATAGTCTCACGTCAGGGAACCTGCTTCCTGCAGCTCCATTTTTCTTTCTCAAGATTGCTCTCGCTATTTGGGGTCTTTTGTGTTTTCACACGAATTGTGAAATTTTTTGTTCTAGTTCTGTGAAAAATGCCATTGGTAGTTTGATAGGGATTGCATTGAATCTGTAGATTGCTTTGGGTAGTATAGTCAATTTCACAATGTTGATTTTGCCAATCCAAGAACATGGTATATCTCTCCATCTGTTTGAATTGTCTTTAATTTCTTTCATCAGTGTCTTATAATTTTCTGCATATGGCTCTTTGGACTACTTTGGAAAGTTTCATCCTAGGTATTATATTCTTTTAGTTGCAATGGTAAATGGGATGGTTTTCTGTAATTTCTCTTTGGATTTTTCATCATTAGTGTATAGGAATGCAAGAGATTTCTTTCTCTCTCTCTTTTTTTTTTTGTGGTATGCGGGCCTCTCACTGTTGTGGCCTCTCCCGTTGTGAAGCACAGGCTCCGGACGCACAGGCCCAGCAGCCATGGCTCACAGGCCCAGCCGCTCCACGGCATGTGGGATCTTCCCGAATTGGGGCACGAACCCATGTCCCCTGCATCGGCAGGTGGACTCTCAACCACTGCACCACCAGGGAAGCCCACAAGAGATTTCTGTGTATTAATTTTGTATCCTGCTACTTTACCAAATCCATTGATTAGCTCTAGTTGTTTTCTGGTAACATCTTTAGGATTCTCTATGTACAGTATCATGTCATCTGCAAACAGTGAACGTTTTACTTCTTCTTTTCTCATTTGGATTCCTTTTATTTCTTTTTCCTCTCTGATGGCTGTGGCTAAAACTTCCAAAACTATGTTGAATAATAGTGGTGAGAGTGGGCAACCTTGTCTTTTTCCTGATCTTAGAGGAAATGTTTTCAGTTCTTCACCATTGAGGATGATGTTGGCTGTGTGTTTGTCATATATGGCCTTTATTATGTTAAGGTAAGTTCCCTCTATGCCCAGTTTCTGGAGAGTTTTTATCATAACTAGGTGTTGAATTTTGTGAGTCACTTTTTCTGTGTCTACTGAGATGATCAAATAGTTTTTATTCTTCAGTTTGTTAATGTGGTGTATCACATTGAGTGATTTGCATGTATTGAAGAATCCTTGCATCCCTGGGATAAATGCTATGTGATCATGGTGTATGATCATTTTGATGTGCTGTTGGATTCTGTTTGCTAGTATTTTCTTGACGATTTTTGCATCTATGTTCATCAGTGATATTGGCCTGTAGTTTCCTTTCTTTGTGACATCTTTGTCTGGTTTTGGTATCAGGGTGATGGTGGCCTCTTAGAATGAGTTTGGGAGTGTTCCTCCCTATGCTATATTTTGGAAGCGTTTGAGAAGGATAGGTGTTAGCTCTTCTCTAAATGTTTGATGGAATTCACCTGTGAAGCCATCTGGTCGTGGGCTGTTGTTTGTTGGAAGTTTTTTTATCACAGTTTCAATTTCTGTGCTTGTGATTGGTCTGTTTTTATCTTCTATTTCTTCCTGTTTCAGTCTTGGAAGTTTGTACTTTTCTAAGACTTTGTCCATTTCTTCCAGGTTGTCCATTTTCATGGCATATAGTTGCTTGTAGTAGTCTCTTATGATCCTATGTTTCTGCACTGTTAGCTGTTACTTCTCCTTTTTCATTTCTAATTCTGTTGATTTATTTTCCCTTTTTTTCTTGATGAGTTTGGCAAATGGATTATCAATTTTGTTTACCTTCTCAAAGAACCAACTTTTAGTTTTATTGATCTTTTATATTGTCTACTTCATTTCTTTCTCATTTTTTTCTGATCTGATCTTTATGATTTCTTTCCTTCTGCTAACTTTGTTTTTGTTTTTTGTCCTTTCTCCAGCTGCTTTAGGTTTAAGGTTAGGTTGTTTATTTGCAATTTTTCTTGTTTCTTTTTCTGGTATTGCTATAAATTTCCTACTTAGAAAAGCTTTAGCTGCATCCCTTAGGTTTTGGTTCATCGTGTATTCATTGTCATTTTTTCCTAGGTATTTTTTGATTTCCTCTTTGATTTCTTCAGTGATCTGTTGGTTATTTGGTAGCATGTTGTTTAGCCTCCATGTGCTTGTATTTTTTGTTTTTTCCTGTAATTGATATCTAGTCTCATAGTGTTGTGGTCCGCAAAGATACTTGATACAATTTCAATTTTCTTACATTTATTGAGGATTGAATTGTGACCCAAGGTATGATGTATCGTGGAGAATGTTCCATGAACACGTGAAAAGAAATTGTATTCTGTTGTTTTTGGATGGAGTGTCCTATAATATCAATTAAGCCTATCTGGTCTAATGTGTCATTTAAAACTTGTGTTTCCTTATTGATTTTCATTGTGGTTGATCTGTCCATGGGTGAAAGTGGGGTGCTAAAGTCCTCTACTATTATTTTGTTACTGTCAATTTCCCCTTTTATGGCTGTTAAAATTTGCCTTAGGTATTGAGGTTCTTTTATGTTGGGTGCATAAATATTCACAATTGTTATATCTTCTTGGATTGATCCCTTGATCATTATGTGGTGTCCTTCTTTCTCTCTTGTAATATTCTTTATTTTAAGTCTATTTTGTCTGATATGAGCATTGCTACTCCACCCTTCTGTTGATTTCCATTTGCATGGAATTACTTTTCCCATCCTCTCACTTTCAGTCTCTGTGTGTCCCTAGGTCTGAAGTAGGTCTCTTTCAGACAGCATATATATGGGTCTTGTTTTGTGTCCATTAAGCCAGTCTGTGTCTTTTGGTTGGAGCATCTAATCCTTTTACATTTAAGGTGATTATCGATATGTATGTTCCTATTACCATTTTCTTAATTGTTTTGTGTTTGTTATTGTAGGTCTTTTCTTACTCATGTGTTTCCCTCACAGAGCAGTTCCTTTAGCATTTGTTGTCAAGCTTTGGTGGTGCTGAATTCTCTTAACTTTTGCTGTCTGTAAAGGTTTTAATTTCTCCATCGAATCTGAATGAGATCTCTGCTGGGTAGAGTAATCTTGGTTATAGGATTTTCCCTTTCATCACTTTAACGATGTCCTGCCACTCCCTTGTGGCTTGCAGAATTTCTGCTGAATGATCACCTGTTAACCTCATGGGGTTTCCCTTGCATGTTATTTATTGCTTTTCCCTTGTTGCTTTTAATATTTTTCTTTGTCTTTAATTTTTGCCAATTCAATTACTATGTGTCTTGGTGTGTTTCTCCTTGGGTTTATCCTGTGTGGAACTCTCTGTGCTTCCTGGACTTGACAGACTATTTCCTATGTTAGGGAAATTTTCAACTATAATCTCTTCAAATATTTTCTCAGACCCTTTCTTTTTCTCTTCTCCTTCTGGGATTCGTATAATTCAAATGTTAGTGTGTTTAATGTTGTCTCAGAGGTCTCTGAGACTGTCCTCAATTCTTTTTATTCTTTTTTCTTTATTCTGCTCCACAGCAGTTATTTTGACTATTCTATCTTCCAGCTCACCTATCCATTCTTTTGCCTCAGTTATTCTGCTATTTATTCCTTCTAGAGTATTTTTAATTTCAGTTATTGTGTTGTTTATCACTGTTTGTACTTGTTAAATGTTTCTTGTATTTTCTCAATTCTATTCCTGATATCTTGGATCATCCTAACCATCATTACTCTGAATTCTTTTTCAGGTAGACTGCTTATTTCCTCTTCATTTTTTGGTCTGGTGGGTGTTTACCTTGCTCCTTCATCTACTGCATATTTCTCCGTCTTCTCATTTTGTTTAACTTACTCTGTTTGGTGTCTCCTTTCCACAGGCTGCAGGTTCATAGTTCCCATTGTTTCTGGTGTCGGCCCCCAGTGGCTAAGGTTTGTTCAGTGGGTTGTGTAGGCTTCCTGGTAGAGGGGTCTGGTCCCTTTTTCTGGTGGGTGGGGCTGGGTCTTGTCTTTCTGGTTGGCAGGGTTGTGTCCATTGGTGTGTTTTGGTTTGTCTGTGAACTTAGTATGACTTTAGGCAGCCTCTCTTCTAATGGGTACTTGCTACTTGTTTGCCATGGGGAGTCCAGCATTGCAGCTTGCTGGCTGTTGGGTGGAGCTGGATCTTAGTGTTGAGATGAAGATCTCTGGGAGAACCCTCACCATGTGATATTATGTAGGGTCAGGAGTTTTCTGATGGTCCAATGTCCTGGGCTCATTCCTCACACCTCAGAGGCTCTGGCCTGACAGCAGGCCAGAGCACCAAGATGCTGCCAGGCACACAGCTTAGAAGAAAAGGAAGAGAAAAGAAAAGAAAAGGAAAGAAAAAAAAACAGAAAAATGAACAGACAGAACCCTAGGACAAATGGTAAAAGCAAAGCTATGCAGACAAAATCTTACCAAGAAGCATACACATACACAGTCACAAAACGAGAAAAAGGGAAAAAATGTATATATAAAAAAGGACGTGAGCAACCCAACAAATAAACAAGCCTGTCAGTGATAATAAGCACTAAATACTAAACTAAAATAAACACAAAACTAGAAACAAACTAGATGCAGAAAGCAATCCCAAAGTCTACAGTTGCTCCCAAAGTCAACCTCCTCCATTTTGGGAACATTCATTTTCTATTCAGGTATTCTTCAGATGCAGAGTTTATCAAGTTGACTGTGGAGATTTAGTCTGCTGCTCCTGAGGCTGCATGGAGAAATTTCCCTTTCTCTTCTTATTTCACATAGCTCCTGGGGTTCAGTTTTGGTTTTGTCTGCCTCTGCCTATAGGCTGCCCTCAGGATTCTGTTTCCCACCCAGACAGGAGGGGGTTAAAGCAGAGGCTGATTAAGGCTCTCTTGCTCAGTCAGGCTGGGGGTAGGAAGGGGTATGGTAGTCATAATTGGAATGTGGGGTGAGCCTGAGGTGACAGAGGCCACGACATTGCAACAGCCTGAGGTGCACCATGTGTTCTCCCAGGGAACTTGTCCCTGGATCATGGGACCTTGGCAGTGACATGCAGCACAGGCTCCTGGCTGGGTGTGGATAGTGACCTGTACTTGCTTCTTAGTGGCAGTGGCCGCAGCATTGTTCTCTGGGGTCTGAGCTGATAGCCACGGCTCACACCCAACCCTGGAGCTCGCTTAGGTGGTGCTCTGCCTTCTGTGGGCACACTGGGAAGGAATCCTGTCTCCTTGCGAACCCCAAAACAAAGGTTTCTTGCCTCTCCAGCAGGTCCAGACTTTTTCCTGGACTCTGTCCCAGCTGGCTGTGGTGCACTAGCCCACTTCAGGCTGTCTTTACACAGCCAACCCCAGTCTTCTTCCTGGAGTCTGATGTCCGAAGCCTGAGCCTCAGCTCCCAGCCCCCACCCACTCCAGCAGGTGAATAGGCAAGCCTCTCAGGCTGGTGAGTGCTGGTCAGCACCAATCTTTTGTGCAGGAATCTCTCCACTTTGCCCTTTGCACCCCTGTTGCTGCACTCTCCTTTGTGGCTCTGAAGCTTCCCCCCTAAAACACTCCCCATCCCTGCCAGTGAAGGGGCTCCCTAGTGTGTGGAAACTTTTCCTCCTTCATAGCTCCCAACCCTATTCTTTTGTCTCTGGTTTTTCTTTTGCCCTACCCAGGTACGTGGGGATTTTCTTGCCTTTTGAGAAGTCTGAGGACTTCTGCCAGGGTCCAGTAGGTGTTCTGTAGGAGTTGTTCCACATGTAGATGTATTTTTGATGTATTTATGAGGAGGAAGGTGATCTCCACATCTTACTCCTCTGCTGTCTTGAAGGTCTCTTCCATACTTTGGTTTTCTTCTCATTTAGTTTGCTCTTTTATTCTTCCTTCATAAGATTAAATCAAGTATAATTAATTTGAGATCTTTTTAATCTTCTTATATAAAAGCATTTATGATACAAATTTCCCTGATGCACTGGTTTAGATGAATTCCATAACTTTTGATATATATGCTTTTAAAATTCAATTCAAAATGTATTCATATTTCTTTGTGATTTCCTCTTTCAAATATGGGTGTTGTTTAATTATCCAATATTTGGCTGTTTTTCAGACACTTTTCAGTTATTGTTTTCCAGCTCAATTCCATTATACTATAGGACACACATTACATACTGTAAATTGTTTTAGATTTGTTAAGTTTATTTTATGGCTCAGAATATGGTTTATCTTGGTGCACATTCCCCGTGCACTTGAAGAAAAGCATATATTCTGCTGTTGCAGGTTAGCATGTTCTAAAAATGTCAATTAGATCCAGTTAGTTGATAGTGTTGTTCAATATTTCTCTATTCTTATGATTTTCTCTTTACTTGTTGTATAAATTGAGAGAGGAGTATTGAGGTCTCCAGCTATAATTGTGGATTTGTCTACTTCTTATAGTTCTATTTGTTTCATGTATTTGGAAGTTTTTTTGTTAAGGACATATACATTTAGTATTGTTAGGTCTTCTTGGAGAGTTGATCTCTTCATCATTATATAATGTGTCTCTTTATCTCTGAGAATATTTCTAGTGTTGATGCTGATACAGACTGAATGTTTGTGTCTCCCCCATCCCCTGCCAAATTTGCATGTTGAAATCTAATCCCAGTGTGATAGCATTTGCAGGTGGGGGCCTTTAAGAGGTGATTAAATCATGAAGTCAGAGACCACATGAATGGAATTAGTGCCCTTATAAAAGGGACGCCAGAGAGATCCTTCATCCCTTCTACCATGAAAGGATACAGACAGAAGGTGGCTATCTATAAATCAGGAAGCAGACCCTCACAACACAGCAAATCTGCCAGTACCTTGATCTGGACTTTTCAGCCTCCATAACTGAGAAATAATTGCTTGTCATTTAAGCCACATAGTGTATGGTGTTTTTGTTATAGCAGCCAGAATAAACTAAGACAGAAATTAATATTGAGAAGTGTGGTGCTATTGTAACATATACCTACAAATGTGGAAATTTCTTTGTAGCTGTGAACTGGGTAGAGGATGAAAGAGTTTTGAGGTGCATGCTAGTAAAAGCCTACATCTTCATGAAAGGAACTTTCAAGGCAATTCTGGTGAGGGCTCAGGAAAAATTAGGAGAGCTGTAGAAAAAGCCTCAGTCTTCTTAGAGAATAACTAAGTAGTGCTAAACAGAATGCTGGTAGAACTATGGATGGTAAAGACCATTCTGATGAGGTCTCAGCTGTAAATGAGGACCATGTTACTGGACAATGGAGGAAAGGTAATCATTGTTATAAAGCAGCAAAGCACTTGGCGAAATTGGGTTTGTGTTCTAGTGTTTTTTGGAAGATACATCTCATAGGAAATAAAATTGGATATTTACCTGAGGCAATTTCTAAGCAAAGTGTTGAAAGAATGGCTTGGCTCCTTCTGGCTATAATAAAATGTGAGAAGAGAGAAATGCCTTAAAAATGGAATTGTTACTGAAACCACAGAAAAACAAAGGATCATAAGAGACTACTACAATCAACTATATGAAAATAAAATGGCCAACCTAGAAGAAATGAACACATTCTTAGAAAAGTACAACTTTCCAAGACTGAACCAGGAAGAAATAGAAAATACGAGCAGACTAATCAAAAAAATGAAACTGAAACTCTGATAAAAAAAATCCAACAAAAAAAAGTCCAGCACCAGATGGCTTCACAGGGGAATTCTACCAAATATTTAGAGAGGATTTAACATCCATACTTCTGAAAGTCTTCAAAAAAATTGCAGAGGGAGGAATACTCCCAAGCTCATTCTACAAGGCCACCATCACCATGATACCAAAATGAGACAAAGATATCACAAAAAAAGATAATTACAGGCCAATATCACTGATGAACATAGATGAAAAAATTCTCAACAAAATATTAGCAAACCAAGCCCAACAACACATTAAAAGGATCATAAAACATGAACAAGTAGGATTAATCCCGGGGATGAAAGGATTCCTCAATATATGCAAATCAATCAATGTGGTACACTATATTAACAAACTGAAGAATAAAAACAGTACAATCATCTCAGTATATGCAGAAATATCTTTTGACAAAATTAAACCCCATTTAAGATGAAAATTCTCCAGAAAGTGGGCATAGAAGGAACATAACTCAACATAATAAAGGCCATATATGACAAACCCACAGAAAATATCATTCTCAAAAGTGAAAAACTGAGAGCATTTCCTCTAAGATCAGAAAGAAGACAAGGATGTCCACTCCCTTTCCACTTTTACTCAACATAGATTTGTAAGTCGTAGCCATGGCACTCAGAGAAGAAAAAGAAACAAAAGAATCCAAATTGCAAAAGAAGTAAAACTGTCACTGTTTGCACATGATATGATAGTATACATAGAATATCCTAAATATTCTACCAGAAAATTATTGGAGCTCACAAATGAATTTGGTAAAATTGCAGGAAAAATGGAAAAATTAATGCACAGAAATCTCTTGCATTCCTATACACTGAAATATCATAAAGAGAAATCAAGGAAACAACCCCATTTACCACTGCATCAAAAAGAACAAAATACCTAGGAACTAACCTACCTAAGTAGGAAAAGACCTGTACTCAGAAAAGTATAAGATACAGATGAAAGAAATCAAAGATGGAGGACCCGTCAGATGGCAGAGGAGTAAGATGTGGAGATCACCTTCCTCCCCACAAATACATCAAAAATACATGTACATGTGGAGCAACTCCTACAGAACACCTACTAAACACTGACAGAAAACCTCAGACTTCAAAAAGGGCAAGAAACTCTCCATGTACCTGACCGTGTGGCTGACAGGGTCTTGATATTCTGGCCAGGTGTCAAGACAGAGACTCTGAGGTGGGAGTGCCAAGTTCAGGACATTGGTCCACCAGAGACCTCCTGGCTCCATGTACTATCAAACTGCAAAAGCTTTCCTAGATATCTCCATCTCAATGCTAAGACCCAGCTTCACACAACGACCAGCAAGCTACAGTGCTGGACACCCTAGGCCAAACAGCTACAAGACAGGAACAAAGCCCCACCCATTAGTGGAGAGGCTGCCTAAAACCATAATAAGGTCACAGACACCCCAAAACACACCACCGCACATGGTCCCGCATACCAGAAAGACAAGATCCAGCCTCATCCGCCAGAACACAGACACTAATCCCCTCCACCAGGAAGCCTACAAAACCGACTGAACCAACCTTAGCCACTGGGGACAGACACAAGAAAAAATGGGAACTACAAACCTGCAGCATGGGAAAAGGAGACCCCAAACTCAGTAAGTTAAGCAAAATGAGAAGACAGAGAAACACACAGCAGATGAAGGACCAAGGTAAAAACCCACGAGGCCAAACAAATGTAGAGGAAATAGGCAGTCTCCCTGAAAAAGAATTCAGGGTAACAATAGTAAAGATGACACAAAATATTGAAAATAGAAGGAAGAAAACACAAGAAACATTTAACAAGGACCTATAAGAAATAAAGAGCAAACAAACAATGATGAACAACAAAATAAATGAAATTAAAATATTTCTAGAAGGAATAAATAGCAGAATAACTGAGTCAGAAGAACGTATAAGTGACCTGGAAGATAAAATAGTGGAAATAACTACCACAGAGTAGAATACAGAAAAAAAAATGAAAAGAATTGAGGAGAGTCTCCGAGACTGCTGGGACAAGATTCAATGCACCAACATTCAAATTATAAGAAGCCCAAAAGAAGAAGAGAAAAAGAAAGGGACTGAGAAAATATTTGAAGAGATTATATTTGAAAACTTCCCTAATATGGGCAAGGAAATGGCCAATCAAATACAGGAAGTACAGAGAGTCCCATATAGAATAAATCCAAGGAGAAACATGCAAAGACACATATTAATCAAATTATCAAAAATTAAATACAAAGAAAAAGTATTAAAAGCAGCAAGGGAAAAACAACAAACAACATACATGGGAATCACCATAAGGTTAATGGCTGATCTTTCAGCAGAAACTCTGCAAGCCAGAAGGGACTGGCAGGACATACTTAAAGTGATGAAAGGGAAAAACCTACAACCAAGCAGCTCATGCAGCTCAATAGCAAAAAAAAAACAACCCAATCCAAAAATGGGCAGAAAACCTAAATAGACATTTCTCCAAAGAAGATATACAGACTGCCAACAAACACATGAAAGAATGCTCAACATCATTAATCATTAGGGAAATGCAAATCAAAACTACAATGAGATATCATCTCACACTGGTCAGAATGGCCATCATCAAAAAATCTAGAAACAATAAATGCTTGAGAGGGTGTGGAGAAAGGGGAACACTCTTGCATTGCTGGTGGGAATGTGAATTGGTACAGCCACTGTGGAGACAGTATGGAGGTTCCTTAAAAAACAACAAATAGAACTACCATATGACCCAGCAATACCACTACTGGGCATATACCCTGAAAAAATCATAATTCAAAAAGAGTCATGTACCAAAATGTTCATTGCAGCTCTATTTACAATAGCCCAGAGATGGAAACAACCTAAGTGTCCATCATTGGATGAATGGATAAAGAAGATGTGGCACATATATACAGTGGAATATTACTCAGCCATAAAAAGAAACGAAACTGAGTTATTTGTAGTGAGGTGGATGGACTTGGAGTCTGTCATACAGAGTGAAGTAAGTCAGACAGAGAAAGACAAATACCATACGCTAACACATATATATGGAATCTAAGAAAAAAAATGTCATGAAGAACTTAGGGGTAAGACATGACTAAGACACAGACCTACTAGAGAATGGACTTGAGGATATGGGGAGGGGGAAGCGTAAGCTGTGACAAAGTGAGAGAGAAGCATGGACATATATACACTACAAAACGTAAAATAGATAGCTAGTGGGAAGCAGCCACATAGCACAGGGAGATCAACTCAGTGCTTTGTGACCACCTAGTGGGGTGGGATAGGGTGGGTGGGAGGGAGGGAGATGCAAGAGATATGGGAACATATGTATATGTAGAACTGATTCACTTTGTTATAAAGCAGAAATTAACACACCATTGTAAAGCAATTATACTCCAATAAAGATGTAAACAAACAACAAAGTCCTACTGTACAGCACAGGGAACTATATTCAGTATCCTGTGATAAACATAATGGAAAAGAATATGAAAAAATATATATGTATGCATAACTTAATCACTTTGCTGTACAGTAGAAATTAACACAACATTGTAAATCAACTATACTTCAATAAAATAAATTTAAAAAATGAAAAAAAAGATTGCTCAACCCATCAAGGATCTCATTCATATTCACTGGACAAATTAAAATATTTAGAGAGAAGCAAAAGCTAAGAAAAATCAGCACCACTAAAGCAGCTTTACAACAAATTCTAAGGGAACTTCTCTATGCAGGAAACACAAGAGAAGGAAAAGAGCTACAATAACAAACCCAAAACAATTAAGAAAATGGTAATAAGAACATACAAATTGATCACTATCTTAAATGTAAATGGATTAAATGCTCCAACCAAAAGACACAGACTGGCTGAACGAATAAAAAAACAGGACCCGTATATATGCTGTCTACAAGAGACCCACTTCAGACTTAGGAACACATACAGACTGAAAGTGAGAGGATGGAAAAAGATATTCCATGCAAATGGAAATCAAAAGAAGGGTGGAGTATCAATTCTCATAACAGACAAAAGAGACTTTAAAATAAAGACTATTACAAGAGACAAAAAGGACGCTACATAATGATCAAGGGATCGATCCAAGAAGAAGATATAACAATTGTAAATATTTATGCACCCAACATAGGAGCACCTCAATACATAAGGCAAGTGCTAAGAGCCATCAAAGGGGAAACTGACAGTAACACAATCATAATAGTGGACTTTAACACCCCACTTTCACCAATGGACAGATCATCTAAAATGAAAATAAACAAGGAAACACAAGCTTTAAATGATACATTAAAAAAGATGGACTTAATTGATATTTACAGGACATTCCATCCAAAAACAACAGAATACACTTTGTTCTCAAGTGCTCATGGAATATTTTCAAGGATAGATCATATATTGGGTCACAAAGCAAGCCTTGGTAAATTTAAGAATATTGAAATCATATGAAATATCTTTTCCGACCACAATGCTATGAGAATAGATATCAATTACAGGAAAAGATCTGTAAAAAATACAAACACATGGAGGCTAAACAATACACTACTAAATAACCAATGGATCATTGAAGAAATCAAAGTGGAAATCAAAAATTATCGAGAAACAAATGACAAAGAAAACGTGATGACCCAAAACCTATGGGATGCAGCAAAAGCAGTTCTAAGAGGGAAGTTTACAGCAATACAATTCTACCTCAAGAAACAAGAAATATCTCAAATAAACAACCTAACCATACACCTAAAACAATTACAGAAAGAAGGACAAAGAAACCCCAAAGTTAGCAGGAGGAAACAACTCATAAAGATCAGATCAGAAATAAATGAAAAAGAAATGAAGGATATAGTAGCAAAGATCTATAAAACTAAAAGCTGGTTCTTTGAGAAAATAAACAAAATTGATAAACTATTAGCCAGACTCATCAAGAAAAAAAAGGAGAAGACTGAAATCAGCAAAATTAAAAATGAAAAAGAAGTAACAACTGACACTGCAGAAATACAAAGGATCATCAGAGATTACTACAAGCAACTCTATGCCAATAAAATGGACAACCTGGAAGAAATGGACACATTCTTAGAAATGCACAACATTTCGAGACTGAACGAGGAAGAAATAGAAAATATGAACAGACCAATCACAAGCACTGAAATTGAAACAGTGATTAAAAATCTTCCAACAAACAAAAGCCCAGGACCAGATGGCTTCACAGATGAATTCTATCAAACATTTAGAGAAGAGCTAACATGTATCCTTCTCAAACTCTTCCAAAATATAGCAGAGGGAGGAACGCTCCCAAACTCATTCAACGAGGCCACCACCACCCTGATACCAAAAGCAGGCAAAGATGTCACCATGAAAGAAAACTACAGGCCAATATCACTGCTGAACATAGATGCAATAATCCTCAACAAAATACTAGCAAACAGAATCCAACAGCACATTAAAAGGAACATACACCATTATCAAGTGGGGTTCATCACAGAAATGCAAGGATTGCCCAATATATGCAAATCAATCAATGTGATACAGCATATTAACAAATTGAAGGAGAAAAACCATATGATAATCTCAATAGATGCAGAAAAAGTTTCAACAAAAATTCAACACCCATTTATCCTAAAAACCCTCCAGAGAGTAAGCATAGAGGGAACTTATCTCAACATAATAAAGGCCATATATGACAAACCCACAGCCAGTATCATTCTCAACAGTGAAAAATTGAAACAATTTCCTCTAAGATCAGCAACAAGATAAGGTTTTCCACAATCACCACTATTATTAAACATAGTTTTGGAAGTTTTAGCCTCAGCAATCAGAGAAGAAAAAGAAATAAAAGGAAACCAAATCAGAAAAGAAGATGTAACACTCTCACTGTTTGCAGATGACATGATACTATACATAGAGAATTCTAAAGACTCTACAGAAAACGAATAGAGCTAATCAATGAATTTGGTAAAGTAGCAGGATACAAAATTAATGCACAGAAATCTCTTGCACTCCTATACAATAATCATGAAAAATCTGAAAGAGAAATTAAGGAAACACTCACATTTACCACTGCAGCAAAAAGAATAAAATACTTAGGAATAAACCTACCTAACGAGACAAAAGACCTGTATGCAGAAAACTGTTAGACACTGATGAAAGGAATTAAAGATGGTACAAACATCTCCAATTAAAGATGGAGAGATATACCATATGCTTGGATTGGAAAACTCAACAATATGAAAATGACTATACTACCTAAAGCAATCTAGAGATTCAGTGCAATCCCTATCAAACTACCAATGGCATTTTTAACAGAACTGGAACAAAAAATTTCACAATTTGTATGGAAACCCTATAGACCCTGAATAGCCAAAGCAATCTTGAGAAAGAAAAACAGAGCTGCAGGAATCAGGCTCCTGGACTTCAGACAATACTACAAAGCTACAGTAATCAAGACAGTATGGTACTGGCACAAAAACAGAAATATAGATCAATGGAATAGGACAGAAAGCTAGAGATAAACCCCACACACATACTGTCACCTTATTTTTGATAAAGGAGGGAAGAATATACAATGGAGAAAAGGCAGCCTCTTCAATAAGTGGTGCTGGGGAAACTGGACAGCTACATGTAAAAGAAAGAAATTAGAACACTCCCTAACACCATACACAAAAATAAGCTCAAAATGGATTAAAGACCTAAATGTAAGGCCAGACAGTATAGAAATGTTTTTTGAGAAAAGCATAGGCAGAACACTCTAAGACATAAATCACAGCAAGATCCTTTTTGACCCACCCCCTTGAGAAATGGAAATAAAAACAAAAATAAACAAATGGGACCTAATGAAACTTCAAAGCTTTTGCACAGCAAAGGAAACCATAAACAAGACCAAAAGACAACCCTCAGAATGGGAGAAAATATTTGCAAATGAAGCAACTGACAAAGGATTAATCTCCAAAATTTATAAGCAGCTCATGCAGCTCAATAACAGAAAAACACACAACCCAATCCAAAAATGGGCAGAAGACCTAAATAGACATTTCTCCAAAGAAGATATATAGACTGCCAACAAACACATGAAAGAATGCTCAAAATCATTAATCATTAGAGAAATGCAAATCAAAACTACAATGAGATATCATCTCACACCGGTCAGAATGGCCATCATCAAAAAATCTAGAAACAATAAATGCTGGAGAGGGTGTGGAGAAAAGGGAACACTCTTGCACTGCTGGTGGGAATGTGAATTGGTTCAGCCACTATGGAGAACAGTATGGAGGTTCCTTAAAAAACTACAAATAGAATTACCATATGACCCAGCAATCCCGCTACTGGGCATATACCCTGAGAAAACCATAATTTAAAAAGAGTCAAGTACCAAAATGTTCATAGCAGCTCTATTTACAATAGCCCGGAGATGGAAACAACCTAAGTGTCCATCATCAGATGAATGGATAAAGAAGATATGGCACATATATATAATGGAATATTACTCAGCCATAAAAAGAAAGGAAGTTGAGCTATTTTTAATGAGGTGGATGGACCTGGAGTGTATCATACAGAGTGGAGTAAGTCAGAAAGAGAGAGACAGGTACCATATGCTAACACATATATATGGAATTTAAGAAAAAATATGTCATGAAGAACCTAGGGGTAAGACAGGAATAGAGACACAGATCTACTAGAGAATGGACTTGAGGATATGGGGAGGGGGACGGGTAAGCTGTGACGAATTGAGAGAGTGGCATGGACATATATACACTACCAAGTGTAAGATAGATAGCTAGTGGGAGGCAGCCGCATAGCACAGGGAGATCAGCTCAGTGCTTTGTGACCACCTGGAGGGGTGGGATAGGGAGGGAGGGAGGGAGGGAGATGTAGGAGGGAGGAGATATGGGAACATAAGTATATGTATAACTGATTCACTTTGTTATAAAGCAGAAACTAACCCACCATTGTTAAACAATTATACTCCAATAAAGATGTAAAAAAAATAAACAAATGGGACCTAATGAAACTTAAAAGCTTTTGAAGAGCAGCGGAAGCCATAAACAAGACGAAAGACAACCCTCAGAATGGGAGGAAATATTTGCAAATGAAGCAACTGATAAAGGATCCATCTCCAAAATTTACATGCAGCTCATGCAGCTCAGTACCAAAAAAACAAACAACTGAATCCAAAAATGGGAAGAAGACCTATATAGACATTTCTCCAAAGAAGATATATAGATTGCCAACAAAACATGAAAGAATTGTCAACATCACTAATCATTAGATAAATGTAAATCAAAACTAGAATGCGTGGCTTCCCTGGTGGCGCAGTGGTTGAGAGTCTGCCTGCTGATGCAGGAGACACGGGTTCGTGCCCTGGTCCCGGAAGATCCCATATGCCGCGGAGCGGCTGGGCCCGTGAGCCATGGCCGCTGAGCCTGTGCTTCCGGAGCCTGTGTTCCGCAATGGGAGAGGCCACAACAGTGAGAGGCCCGCGTAACGCAAAAAAAAAAAAAAACTAGAGTGCGGTATCACCTCACAGCAGTCAGAATGGCCATCATCAAAAGTCTACAAACAATAAATGCTGGAGAGGGTGTGGAGAAAAGGGAACACTCTTGCACTGTTGGTGTGAACGTAAATTGATACAGCCACTATGGAGAACAGTATGGAGGTTCCTTGAAAAACTAAAACCCTCATACGACCCAGGAATCCCACTACTTGTGTATACCCTGAGAAACCATAATTCAAAAAGAGTCATGTACCACAATGTTCATTGCAGCTCTATTTACAATATCCAGAACATGAAAGCAACCTAAGTGTCCATTAACAGATGAATGGATAAAGAAGATGTGGCACATATATATAGTGGAATATTTCTCAGTCATAAAAAGAAACGAAACTGAGTTATTTGTAGTGAGGTGGGTGGACATAAAGTCTGTCATACCAAGTGAAGTAAGTCAGAAAGAGTAAAACAAATATCGTATTTTAACGCATATGTGTGGAATCTAAAAAAAAAACCATGGTTCTGATGAACCTAGGGGCAGGACAGGAATAAAGATGCAGAGGCAGAGAATGGAGTTGAGGACACAGGGAGGGGGAAGGGTAAGCTGTGACGAAGTGAGAGAGTGGCATGTGCATACATACCTTACCAAATGTAAAAGAGATAGCTAGTGGGAAGCAGCTGCATAGCACAGGGAGATCAGCTCGGTGCTTTGTGACCACCTAGAGGGGTGGGATAGGGAGTTTGGGCGGGAGACGCAAGAGGGAGGGCATATGGGGATATATGTATATGTATAGCTGATTCACTTTGTTATACAGGAGAAACTAACACAACATTGTGAAGCAATTATACTCCAAAAAAGATGTTAAAAAAAAAAGAAGAAAGTGGAGAAAAATGATGCCAGATAGAAAGGAGTAAGAGTTTAGGAAATCAAATTATTCAACATGTAGGCTCAGATGAATAGCTTATAGTAATCTTTGCTCCTGTCTAATGTGTGGCTAAGTAAATAGCAAACTCTTCCTTGTAGGAAATTACTTAATGATTATTTTATTCCATAGCAATAGCCATGTGCTGTTTAGGATGAACAAGGGTTCTGTGTTAATTAGGGAATAGCACAGTTAACTGTCACTTGTCTAACGTGAAAACCACAAGGTAAAACCCAATGCCACCTGCTGGGGACCAAGGAGAGATTGAGGAGAAGCTTCACTTATCCAAGGGCTTGGCTTCTCTTAATGGAAGAGGTTCACACTTTATTTCATCCAAGGGAGACTGAGTTGATACATCAATACCCAGGCATATAAGCCTTGTAAACTTAAACTCATCTGGATTTACCAAATGTCACTTATAGGGATAAGTTGCCAACTCAACAGTTTTTTGTTTTTTCAGCTATCCTGATGCATACATTCCTTCCTGTTTGGCCTATGCCAGGAAATCAATCAGGTTCGAGGCCATGAATTAACAAAGGTGAGATTGCAGGAGGTGCTGAAAGGCTACATGTTCCATATATTAGCTGCCTATGAAAAACTTTCAGAAGAAAAACAGACTAAGGTTGGTGTTGAAACTTTTTCCATCAACACACATGCACACACACACCACCACCACCACATCACATACCACACAACAACACAACTGACTTTTTTCTGGGTTTCAGTGGTCCACTTCAAGAGTTCAAAGTGTTTGAGACAACTTAGCCCATATGTCAGAAGTCAGGCCCTGTAAAAATACCCAATTAGTAGTCATCTCTGACTCATGCTCTAATGGTCAACCTGGTCCTCACTACAAAAGCAGCTCAATAATAGAAGAAAGGTGGCCTGTGTGAAAGTGGGAAAGTTTTGGTTCTCAACTGTGGCACAGTTGTTTGCCCACTATGTGCCTTTCAGCAAATCATTAGCCCCTCTCAGTTTCTTCAGGACCAGAAGTGGTCATGAGGATAACTTGCTGCCAGCCTCCCTCTCTCTGCCTGTGAAATGGAGAACCCACACCACGCCTACCTCAAGGGTTATTGTGAGGAAACCACATAGTGTGTGGCACATAATGGGTTCTCATTTAAGGGCAGTTCCTCTCTCCCCAACCTCCATTCCCACCTCACCTCCTATGAAGCATTCTATTCTCACTTTCTATTCCCATTTCTGTAGTGACATTTCTAAGACAAGGTCCAGTCTCACCTCTTGAGTTAACCTGGCTCCCCTTCTTCAATCTACTAATTTTAGATAAAATCTAGAGAAGTCTCTTCTTTTTTCTGCTATTCTTTGAAAATTCTTCTCCTGCAGAGCAGAGATACCTAGTTTTGAAGGGCTGGGTTCCGTCCCTGCTATTAAGTATTGAGTTTTATTCTAAGACCAAGGGACAAAAAACTGACCTTTTGTTAAGTAGTTAAACTAGCCATATGATTCTACAAAGCCATTGCTTCTGAAACATTAACCTCTAAGTTATCCAGAGTGGGAAGATGTTTATTATACCCTTTATAACAAGACACCCCTCATAATTAGTGGGGACAGAGAATTAAGTTCAGAAAGAAGGTGCATTTCCAATTATGCAGAATAAGGCTCTGCAACTACTTAATAAACTGCACTATCTCAACGTTGCTCTGACAATCTAGGGCAAAGAAAGTCAGTGAGGCACACAGGACTCCGACTGTCATAGCCTCATGTTCTACACTGTTATCCTAATGCAAGGAGTCCTCTGGTCCAGTGAGCCTTGGAACAGTGAGCCCTGTTAATTGGACAATAACATGATGAGCATTTTAGTTTGCTCTGTTTCTTCTCTCTCGTGTTCTCTTTGGATTGGTGACTGGCTCAACAAACCAGTTCACCTCCTGGAGTGGTGTATTTTACTCCCCAAAGCTGCATAACATACTACCATTGACATGAATTCAGTTCATGTAAATGAATTAAAGGATGCATTGGCTGGGCCCTGAAATTTCCTGTCCATGTTATTGATATTCCTTCACTCTATCATGGAGTTTTCATTTCTTCTATTGAGCATAACAAGCACTGCAAAGGCTGGGTCAAACAGAAGTGCCCCCCCAAAGCCCAAGTCCATGCAAACAGCAAGAGGTTCATCCCTGTTCCTCTTCCCCATCTTTCACCAAACGACTCAGTTGGCTCTCCTTTTAAATAGTTGATTGGGCACTGAATGACAAAATGTATTAATATTGGTTTTAAAGGCAGAGCAATATATAAATACAAGATCTTACTAGCTTGAGCTAACCAGTGTTTTAAAAGATGCTCATTCTCTGACACTATCAAGTAGCCTCATAACAGAAATATATTGTAGGTTGCCAAGGTTTAGACAATCTGCAGAAGACAGGGTAGAGATTACATATGGTATTTACTGGGATAAGAGATTTACACTGGCAGCCTTGGACTATGATTTTACTTACATTGAAAAAAAATAATGTTTTGTCACGGTGAGAGCTTCATCTCTCATATCATTAAATGGGTGGAGAATGAAAGGAAGTTTGTTTCTCAGGTTTTTCAATGGCACTGCGTTTTTAATATATGCTTTGTTTCCATTCAATGCCACGTATTGAAGCCTGCAGAATTCTTCCTGGGTAATTCTGAATCATGTGTGCACCTGTGGTTTGGGAGTTCAAACAGGTTGTCTTCTTTAATATTTGGTTGTTTGCTTTATGATACAGAGAAAATGATAGCCAAAAAGTAAAAATTCTTCTTGTCAGACACCTGATTTTCCAACTTTGGGGACAGTAGTCATAGAAAAAAATATTCTTACACAAACTGTGCAATTGAGAAAAAAAATTGACCCAAATTGACCCATGCCTACTCCATAAGTTTGAGGCCAACGGTGCTGTAACCTTTCCCCATAATACTAAAATTCCACTACCAGTATCTGACCTTAAAATCCAATCCGTACTAAAGGAAACAACCATGTAAATGAGGGGCATGCACACACACTTGTGTGTGTGCTTGTGTGTGTGTGTGAGAGAGATTTTTCTCCTCTTCCTAGGACAGTTTTCCTTTTCAAATATTAGTTCTGTGACTTCATAAAGATCTTATTCTTCTTTTAGTCAATCTGTTATTTTATGCCTTTTCCAAATCTTGACAAATGGCAAAGACCTAGAGCTACCTTTAATTCTCATATCTACTTGTTTCTGCTGTGTGGACTGTCAAATATATTGAGTAGGGAATGATGTGAACATGCAAGAGATTCTTATTAGACACCAGGGCCCTTTCCTTTAAATCTAGTGGCATGTTGTACCTCTGGCACTCGGCAGGGCAGACAGATAACTGGATACATTCTGGCTCCTTGTTAACACAGCTCATCACTGAAGAAGCAGGCATGTCTATGAAATCACTCTTCAAATCTGATTAGCCCTTTAGTATAACTGAAGAACATGGGAGCATATCCATCTCTCTCTAAATAGACACAACTACTGCCTATTTCTTCTAGTGGTACCTCAGCCATTGTTTGTAAGCCACACCAACCATTGCAGTTTCAATGACAGAAACTGGTCCCCTAGTCTCTGTGAAGGGGTCCCTGAAACATAAAGTGGAGGGTTGTCAAACCAGTTTAACAACTCTTGTTACTTTAGACATTGGGCCAGGTAGCTTATCCTTTCTCAGCATTAACTCTAGACATAATAGGTAGAATTGTAAATGAGATCACATAAACTACTAATAATTAAACAGGTTTATGTGCAAGACAGAAAGTTTTTATGTACTTATTGACTAACAGAATTGTGCAATGTTTAATACTAAGTCTGAAATGCACACTCCGGAGGATTAATGGTACAGAAGTTATCTGAGTATACAAGAGTCTTAGAAACATTCTTTCTAGAAATACAGAGTGGAGACAGTTACTAGAGAGATTTCATTTATATAGTCTAAATTGGGTCTAATTGGGCCCCTCACAAGTTGAGAGTAATTTCAATACGACATCTGCCTTCTGAGAGGCAGTATGGCAGTCCAATTCAGTGCAAGACTGAATCAAGCTATCTATACTTTGGAATAAAGTAACACCTTTTTTCATGAAAATGTCATGTTCTTCACCAGCCTATTAATTTTTTTAAACTGAAGACCTTTCATTTGCAAAGGATGTTTGACTAGAGTTTCTAACCGACAGATTTGGAAACCAATCTGAATTGGACATTCTATGGATTCAACCTGAAGGTGAATTTGCCTCATAGATTTGACACCCAACCTGAAAAAAATTCTATAAAAATTGCTTCAAAGCCCCCTTTGAAATAGCAAATGTGCAGCAAAACTCCAAGTCAAACAATTGTCCCTCAGCCTGTTGTTTAAAATATAGACTGAAAAGCCAACAGACCCTTTTGTGTGTGTGCAATTGCTTTTATAAACAAATTTTAGGCTGGAATAAGGAGCTCCTAGTTCATCATGCTGGAGATTGTCCTTGCTGCTGTAGGCTGTTGAAGTGTTCCTCCCTTAAGATATGGTTGATGTGGGAGTAAGAACCTTGGCATAGTGCATACTCCTCATATGAGGATTGAGGTGTACTCATGTTGGGTTCAGCAACGATCTGGTTTCAGCTGCTTTCTGGTCCAATTACTCTCTCTGGGGTATTAACACTGCTGCTGCTCCTGTCTTTATCACTGCTTGAAGACTGGAGGATAAAAAACAGAAACAGGATGAGTATTACGCTATTACTATTTTTCGTATTCATCTTGGAGAATAGCAGCATCAACCACTACACTAAGCCTTAATGGTTTAGAAACTAGAGCCACTTAAAATATTTCAATCTATGCTCACAACACAGCAACCCGTAAATTAAGTTGGGATTAACATCCACAGTTTTATGGATGAGGAAACTGAGATCCATTGACTTGCCACTTGCCCAATGTCACGTAGCTGGGAAGTGGCAGAGTGAGGATTCAAACACAGGCCTTCTAATTTCAAATCCCTTCACTAATCAGTTGGTTCTGCTTGCAGCAGGAGCTTATCCTAATAACGTGCATCAGAAAAGTAAGTTCTCACCCTCCAAGAGAAAGCATCGATCAATACTACAGAATGTAGTAAAAGTACACCCATAAAGAATAAGATGGATTTTGGGAGCGCACTAAAATAAAACAAAAAAATTTTTACATACATACATGTATGCATACATACATACATGCACACGTATATACAAACCAGTGACGATTTCGTACCTATCCCCTGATAGTGGGCATACGTGGTCCTCCTATATCAATGCAAGGCTACACTCAGATCCTGAAAGGCACTTGATATACATTTTACGAAAGTTATATGTTAATTATTGGCATTTTTAAGACTAGTATTTATTGCTGTTCAACAAATATGGATGTGATATGGGGTGTATGTGTGGGTGTTTGCACCTAATATTCTGTTTTTAATTGAACTCTAACATGACTCAGGGTCATTGTCATAATGGAGAAACTACTAAGGATTCCTGAAAACAGTCATTGTCAAGAATTTCCTCCCTTACAGTGTTAGGATTCTCAAGGGAGAAAGTAATGACAAGGATCCATATCTGAACTATAATATTTAACAATTTTGATATTGCATTTTGGGGGGACATGCTATTATTTTTATTTCATTTACATTTAAACTTCACCAAACACTGAGCTCAAGTATATGCTGGCCCTTTGTTCAGAGTTTTTAAATGGACAGACAACTTTACGGGTGCAATGTATTTAACACTGCACAATATATTCAACAATTAGAGAATCTAGGGGGTGGTATAACTATATACCTTTATACATTTAGTAGCACAAGTAGAGGGACAAGCCCTGCAACTGGAGGAAAAACCCGTTCAGGACTGAACAGAGAGATCCTTGGTTGCTGAGAGAATCTCTCCTTGACTTCAGCTTCAAGACAAACCAAGGAGTCTGTCAGGACACAAAAACCACTGAATTCAGGACAAACAGGAGCAACAGGATAGGTACTGAGGGATTGGCTCTTGTCAATTAAGATTGTGGGGGCCAGTCTGAAGTGAGTAGGGCTGGCTGGAGGCAGGAAATGTGGCAACTCAAGTCCAGGATCTGTAGATTAGAACGGCAGTCTAGAGACAGAATGGTTACTGCTTTCTTCATAAATTCCCAGTTTTCTAAACAAGTTCCTAGGATGCTTTCCTCAAACAGCGGGTATTGCATTTCTTATAATGCAATCCTTACCAAAGGTAACATTAATAAGACTTAAACCAAGAATGGTCATGGCTCATTGGTCATTTGGAGCTTCTCGACATAGACCGCACACCAAACTGCCCACAGGTCCTCATAGACAGCTTATGTCCATCTTTATGCAACTAGAGACATACATTAAAAGAACTGTCCAGGAAAGAATTAGAATGACCCAATGGAAATGAAGGTTGTCACCAACAGCAATCAAACTGACTTCAGGACTTAATGTCAAGGCCAATTTAAAAAATATCCAAAAAGATGATTTTCCTAGCTCAAAGGTAAAAATCTGAAATCTCCAGTGGCATAAAATAGTGAAGTTATGAATATTTAAAAATAAGTAGGTATTACGTTGGATAAGAAACCCACCACACACACTTTGGTTTCTCTTAGTTGGCTTTCCTGATCGTTTTTCATTACAGGTACTGTCTGAAAAACAAGGTAAGAACTATAATTAGTTTCTGGTGAATCAAATTTCATCTCAAATGACAACATATCCATTTTATACTATAGTGTAACACTAGGTGATGCTAGACTATGAAATGGTACATTAAAATTAACAAGCTAGAAGAGATTCCTGTACAATAATTGTTAAGAAAAAATTGATCTGCCTCCAATTTCTAGTTCATTTAAAGTGTTTTCAAACCCAGTTGTGTAGAGACATAAGTACAAATGTTCATTGTGACACTGCTTATAATATCAGCATTGTTGTTAATAGCTGAAAATCAGAAACAATTAAATGTCCAAAAGCAGGAAAGTGATTAAGTTATAGTGCATCCATTCATACAATGTGATTTTGTCAGCCATTAACAATGATGATATAGTTGTATTTATACTGATATAGAAGGATGTCCCTGACATCATGTTTGTTTGTTTATTTATTTAAAACTTGAGACTTTGGATCCTTTTTAAATTTTTATTTATTTTTTATATTTTCACTTTCTAAAGCATTCACAAGAAATGTATTTATTTTGTGGAAAACAACTATTTTATTTCCAAGTAAGTAACCTAGAGAACGCTACTACAAGACCAAGGCACATCTCCTGCTTTTGCATTGTTACTTCTGACTTCAAAACAAAGACTTAAAATGGACTGTGATGCTGTAAATGAGATTGTCTTTAAACTACTAAAGGACATCTAAAACGTCGTATCCACTAGCATTTTCTAGGCCAGTAGTGCTGATTAGCTAATAAACATAGCCTACGTTATACAACCCTGGGCCTTGTCTCATTTCACCCTTTTGAACGTACTTCATATGAGATATCCCACTTAATGAGTTCTATTATTGTCAGAGTTCTTGGGATGAAAAGGTTTCTCCTTGATACCGTATGGTTTTGACACTTGAAACTGCTATCTTACTACAGAAGCTTTTTCCTTACTGCACTTGATTTTAGAAAGAGAGCAAATTCTTTCATCAGAAGAGAAATGAGATTTTAAACGCTTCAGGATTGAGAAAGACCCATAAAATATAAATGCTTTTCACCATCCTCCTGATACCTCAAAGAAACTTCTCATCAGAATGTATTTGCCAGTTACAAAGCTCATTCTTTTTCCTCTGACCATTCGATATAAGCTTAGTGCTGATACCTGTGGAAGACAAATGAGAACAGGCCCATGCTCTGCAAAACTGAAACCCTTGTAAGTTCAAGTATACGGCAAAATAAAATTACATTTATAAAAGACTCTGACCAAGGGTCTCTCACTAAATGACATTTACAAAAGCACTACACAAAAGTCCTAGGGTCTAGGTCTGTGTGAAAAGGCAGGATTTTAGATTAGTTCGGGCCATAATGAAATCTGCCTGCTTACACTGTAACCAAAGAAGTTTCAGTTGAGTCCAGCAGAGATCTTCCATAGCACATTCTATTTGGAGATAGGCATCAGGACCACCTGTGGGGTTTTTGTTAGTTTGATTCACATGCACATGCCAGGTCCCCATCCTGAGAGGTTATCTCAGGTAGGCACAGGTTGTTCTGATACCCAACCACTATCCAAAAAGTTACTTGTGTGCCTACTATGTACAAGCAGGTACTTTGCCAGGGATACTTAGGGACTCAACCAACAGCTAATTCCTGAGCCCAATCAAGAACCTATCCTCTTTGAGGATGACAGCGTTAAGCTATTGCAGTGACAGGAATGTAGCAATGAATGTGGACCAGGGAAATAGAAGAGGCTCCTTAAAATGAATGGCATCTGAACTGGGCCTTGGAGGATGGGGAGAATACTAATAGGATGGGTGTGACAAAGGGAGAGAACAACAAGAGCACAAGCAGGGTGAAGAGGAGTCTTCGAGGAGACAAAGCTAGTAATACAATGTGGCTGGGGCCTCCTGGAGAGGAGTTTGTGGGAGACAAAATATGCATGAGAAGGTAGAGCTAGGTTATCAAGGGCCTTGAATGTCATGCTGAGAAGTCTGTCGGAATAGGTACTTGAGCCTAAGAGACATGCTCGGATCTACTTTTAGTAAGAGGATTCTAATGGATGAATGGAGTAGGAGGAGAATGAGAGCACAGAGGCCATGGAGGAAATTTCTGCAATACATTTAGCAAGCGGCAATGCAGGCCTGAATTAGGATAGTGGAAATGTAAAGGAAGGCATATATGCGATACACATCAGAAGTAGGATAGCAGGAGTCATGGAGGAAATGACAGAGACATTTAAGTTTACCCCAAGCACCCAGGACAGGTGGGGTCTGAGGAGCCAAGTTTTAGTGAATAGTTGCATGAAGGGGATGAGAAGTAACAGGCAGTGAAAGCAGATTACAGCTGGGAGGTAAAGGGGGAGACACGATCCACTAACTTGAGAGAAGAATGCGGTAGACAGAAAATTAGTTGGGAGAGAGAAAGAGCACCTTATCAGGCTAATGAAAGAACCAGCGAATAAATAGAATCTGAAGAGACGAGGAGGAATATTAATTACAGAGCATCTTCAACAAAAAAGAATGGGAATGCATGTGTATATTTACAACAGAGAATTATGTAATTCTCCTTAACTGTAAAAGCAGATTAAGCTGGTATTAAAGCTTTTCATTTATGTGAACCTCAACAACAAAAAAATTTTCACCCCTAGTACATATCCCATACCTAGAATCGTAATATGTTTATTCTAAGGCAGCTGCAGAAACTAAATTAAGCAAGTCCATCCAAGCACTTAAAATATGTGCTCCCAAAGTTCTAACACATTTGAAATGAAAGGCTTGTTCATATTTGCTAAAACCAATGAAACACTGTGGAATCTTATGAGCCATAGGATATCAAATCAATTTGGCTGCTGAATTACAATTACTTTCCAAATTAGCAAGGCAAAGGTACTTATGTGTTAACTTCTCTGTGTCGATGGCATAAATAATCTACACTTTTCTGTAGCTCAGTTTCCCTCATAAAATGAAGTTGAACTAGACATTGAGTTCTAAGTTGTTTTCTAAGTCAAAAATTATATTTATAATAGAATCTATATAAGTATAAAACAATTTAAACAACCACTTTGTTTCAACTCAGTTAATGGCATTTGAACAAAAGATTGATAGGTAACCATCATCTGTAGAAAAACATGAGTGCGTATGTATCTTCAATTCTTTAAAACAACTTAGATTTTAACATCCAGTTGGAATATAAAACTGCTCAGGATTGCTTGGTATACAACATGAGCAAAGTTTCATAAAATGCATGCAACAGATTAGGCCATTTTTGGAAAGGGTTGTCCCTGCATTTTTGAATGTATCTTTTAAATGGAGGATAATTTCAGAAGTTAACATTTTGCCATGGGTTATAAAAACATGACTAACAACCATTATTTTGTTCAATGACAGTTTCATCCGAAGTAAGGTCTCCCAAAGCAGTTCTGTGTCTTAGAATGTGTATAATTAAAGGCGATGTGAACACCCAAATCTACAGTCAACCTAAGAGAAAACATTTTTCAAAAATTATGCCAAATGTTCTAGTTGTCTTATGAATTGACACTACTTTAAACAACGACCTGACAAAGAGACAGCTCCTACCAGCTTAAAAAAGGGGGTGGAGTAGATTTTATAGAATTCTAATTTTTAAACATAGGTGGGGCTCCTGGTTCTGTTTCTCTCTCATTCGTCTCACTTCTGATGCTCCCTTGGAATTCTAGCATTGGGATATCAAATCTTTTCCAATTCAGGTACAGAAGAGAAAAAGGAAGAGATATGTTCCCGATAAGACAATTCTGTTCATATCTACACATTTTTTCACTCTCAATTTCTTGCTACTACTTGGCAATCTGAAATATAAAATGAATGGTCTTGGCAAGTAAGAGAGACTAATACAAAAAACATTAGTGTCTTTGTGTTTGCGCTTTCTAGAAGGCTTATATTTATGTACGAGGGCACAGATTTACAGGAAAAGTGGTGATGTAATTTGTAAAGATGTAAGGTTGAACAAAAAAGAGCAGTACTCCTGAACATGCAAAGATATTCAACGAAAAAGGCCAGCATCTAAGAGAGCAAGTTACATGAGTTATACCTAGCTACAATTTACCCATCCAAGTAGCTGCCCAGGATCTGGGACTATCACCACCTGCGTAGAGGTTCCAGGAGGAGGACAGGGATCGATAATCACTTCACTTTTTGCTCACAAAAGGGACAAGTGAGCACTACTCAGTCATTAACTAATAGGATTCATACATAAAGACTTAACAAGGTTCCTTTAATCCTCTCCTAGTAAGCTATACCTCAATTAAAACAATACTATGCTAATGCCACAAGTCATTAAAATTCAAGCTTTTCCATTCAAGCACCATTAAAGCTTTGCAAAATCACCAGACTCCCCCATCCTCAATTTCATTTTCACTTTTCCTAGCCAGAAATCAAGAATCCCCTTCTAGCCAATACCACATCATTATACTCCTGAAAATTTATTCGCCATCTAAAAATAAGGGAGGGGGTTAAGATGATTATTCCCTGCTCCTATGACTGGAGAAAAGTCTAAGACCTAGCTTTTCCTGATTACATTTTCACTAAGTCTTTTTCTGTGCTTCCTTACCACCTTCTGTGAGATACTGCATACCATGGCTAAGGGCTCCAGCTCAAAAGCCACTGCAATCAAGTAAGAATACATTTTTGAAGGTTTCTTGGAATGATACATTTCTTTTAATTGCAGGGCACCAATTGGATAATGTAACTTAGGCAGTGGATGAACTAGAAAGAGGCTATCTGACCATATTCCTACCTCTGCATCCTGAGACTCCTGAAAGACAGGGTGTTTCTTACTCCTTTTGGACGGGAGAATGGTGATTGTCCTCTTTATTATGATTCCTTCTTCTTTTCCTGAAAATAAACCACAAGAGAGAGGAGAAAATATCACCCAACAATTGATCTTTTGGACACTTAATTTGCGAGCTAGTGGCATACATATATGTGAAATCTTGTCAGAGAAAATACAAGTCATCATCTGCTACTCCAATAATTTAAAGTCGGAAGCACGTATCATCCACACGAAGAAGGAAAATATGAAACAGGAACTCTAGGTTGAAAAGTCAAGCTGTAAATTTCATTTCTAAACATTAGCTTCATAATTTTAAATGACTCTTGGGAATAAAGTAAGAACAGGAAGAATTTAATAGCTACATTTTCAACATCTACCTCAGTAGGCCCATTGTCTTCATTTCCTGAAGTTACAATTCCAGGTTAAGTGAATTTTAACCCCTTCTACATAACACTTAAGACAGGTGTGGCTGCCTGTGTCTATTTACTGTTAACGCTCCTGTGAAAGTGGTATAGAGACAGACAATGGAGAAACTCTCCAAGTGTGCTGTTAGCCAATTATTGTTGCTGTACCAACTACTATTATGATGTAATGGTTACTTCACTAGATTGTCATCATGAGATTGTGACTGATTACTAACTTGATATAGGGCCTCTCAAAAATGTTTTTTTTAACATCTTTATTGGAGTATAATTGCTTTACAATGGTGTATTCGTTTCTGCTTTATAACAATGTGAATCAGTTATACATATACATATGTTCCCATATCTCTTCCCTCTTGCGTCTCCCTCCCTCCCAGCCTCCCTATCCCACCCCTCTAGGTGGTCACAAAGCATCGAGCTGATCTCCCTGTGCTATGCAGCTGCTTCTCACTAGCTATCTATTTTATGTTTGGTAGTGTATATATGTCCATGACACTCTCTCACTTTGCCACAGCTTACCCTTCCCCCTCTCCATATCCTCACGGTTGGTAAGATTACATCTTCAGCTCTAATTCCCCTCTCAGTAAGTAATCAGATTGCAGCATTTGACAAAACAGTTCTTGCAGACACCCTATAATTGAACAGACATTTTCCCAAGCCATCTACTTAGAGAGTGCTTTTAAGTTTACGGTACCCCTAAGGATGGCTGAGTCTACCCATTTTTATAATTTCATTTCTCTTCAATCTTTCTCCCATCTCTGGGAGACTGAGTACTGATCCCATAAACCAGTGATTTCAAACTCTTTGTTAAAGTAAAAGAAACTCCTTTCTTAACAAAATAAACATGCAAACAAAAAAAAAAGCAGCAATAAATAAGAGAAAAAAGAGGAGTCACTGCACTGAGAACACAGGCTCTTTAACCACACCCTCCCCTGGATCCCCCTCCCTGTGCTACCCATTAGCTTAGCCTGACTCTTCTTAAAACTGAGGAAACAGCAGGCCCAAAGAAGCAAAGTGACTCAGAGTAAAATAAAAGGCGGGTAGAGATGGAACTGCAAGGGAAGTTCTCTTGAGCCCTGGCCCAAGGCCCTCCACAAAGCCCTACAAGAGGAAAACTTTAGTAAAGAACTACACGTCCAATCAAACGATGTCTTTATGATAAAGAAATTGTCAGGATAAATTAATTCAGATAATTTGTGTGCAGTGCTGTTAAGAAAACTTTTTTTTTTTTTTTTGCGGTACGCGGGCCTCTCACTGCTGTGGCCTCTCCCGTTGCGGAGCACAGGCTCCGGACGTGCAGGCTCAGCGGCCATGGCTCACGGGCCCAGCCGCTCCGCGGCATGTGGGATCTTCCCAGTCCGAGGCACGAACCCATGTCCCCTGCGTCGGCAGGCGAACTCTCAACCACTGCGCCACCAGGGAAGCCCAAGAAAACTTTTTTTTCGGTAGAAAATATGTGCTATTTTTTCAGATGTATGAGCATGCCAAGGAACCTTCAGAAATGTTACCTGGACTTGGTAAAAGAAAGACCACTGCAATCAGTTCAGACTTCATTCGTACATACTGCTTATTGTCCAGTGACTGTGTTCCTAATTCCAAAAGCATGTCCGTAATTGGGCCCCTACATTCATATTTAGGACCAGAGAACACATAGTACCAGCCGAAGCGGCCCTGGCGATATTGGCCGAAGAAGCAAAGTGGGATGGTGAGGACCAGAGATGGACCGGTACAGGACACCGTTGCCCAGACAAACCTTCCCGGCACTACAGCCTTCCTTAGTGCCGCCCCTGGAACCATAGCAACAGGGGCCGGAAGTCCTGGTGCCACGGGAAGTCTCGAGCCTGGGGGGCGGGGCTGCGCGCCGGTGGGCGGGTTCTGGGCCTGCGCGCCTGTGCCCGGTAACGTCAGTGTCGGTCTCCCCGCCCGGGTCCGCCAGAAGTTTCCTCCCGGGCCCTGTTTCGAACTCTCGGCTAAGGGACCCGACCGGTGATATCCGGGTCCCGTCGTCCACTGCCCCAGCCCCCCACGTGCGGGACCGGTACCAATCCCCTGGTCATTTTCCCGCCCACCCCCGGCCTGTAAACGCGCTCGTCCCGTGGCACATTCACCGTGCTCCTGTCAGCCCTCACTCTTCTGATCCGTCCCGGCGACCTCAGTGCCCGCGAGGCTCAGCCGGTCACCCCGGAGCCTCTCCGGCCTCAGCGATGTTCTTCTCCTCCCCACACGAGCATCCCCCTGCCCACGGTCATGCCCTGGGCATCAGGAAGACCGCGGCCCTCGTGGTGTATAGCATTCCTCCCTCTCATCACCCCCAACACGGAGTCCTTTCCTCCAGCTCCCTCGCTCTAGTGCCCCTGCATTGATAGCCCCAACCTCCTGGAAACCGCCAGCTCACCGACCACACATCCTTCCACACCATCCGCCAGGCCCCTCCTTACTCTGCGGACCCAGGGCTAGAAACTGTCCCCCACAAACACACCTCCTGTGCTCCTTGCACCCTCCTCCCTACTCACCCTCTGCCTTGTATCTGAGCACCTCAGCACTGAGGACGAAACTCTGAAACTTTACAGAATTGTTTTATCTTAAATCCATGACCAGGGGAGAATTGCTTTTCATTTTCACTCTCACCGACAATACTACATTACACACTAGCAACCCTCCTCCATTCTAATGACCACCAGTCTCCCCCCCCCCCACCCAATAATTCGTGGAGAAGACAGAAGCAGTCCCGTGGGATTTTTCAAGCTTCCCAATCCCAGTCTGCCTGTTTCTACCCTGGTACTCTGCTGCCCCTCTGTAGGAAGTGACCAGATCCCATTTGAGGCCAAGCCCTTCACCTGGATCCCATATCCTTCCTCCTTCTCGAGGAGTGGGCCTTTGCAAAGATCATCCCTTTTTCCTGAATCGTCACGTTCCCCATTTCTTCTGGATCATTCCATCATCTACAAAGTGGGCAGAAGGATGGCTGGAGTTTAGGAATTTAGCCTTCTGGAACTGATCCTGGTTCCTGCTGTGGTGGTGAGACCCCCTAGGGCCTTCATTCCCTGTAGTGGGAATGTGGAAATTGGTTGAGTCCAGAGCCAGGGGTTCTACCATGAAGGAAACCTAACCTGTCTAAGGGGCTTAGATGACCCTGCAGCTGAAGCTGTGGAGTCGATACCCTGCACAGGGATGGGATGGAGGATGTGCACCAGATTCAGAGGGGTCTGCAGATGCCAGCAGAGTGAGCTGAGGCTGAGTTGGCCAGGGAGCACCAGGACCCGACCAAGAGGAGAGAGACAAAAATGCAAGTTTCATCAGCCCCACCCATGGGCAGTGCAGGTCAGCATCACCAGCTGGACCCGGGAGAGGAGAGTCATCCTTCCCTCAGAAACCACCAAGGATACTGTGAGCAGCGTTAAGAATTTCATAGAGCCCCCCACCCCTTCCCACATCACCCAGGAGATTTGTAAACCATACATATGCCTTCCCCACCTTGGAAAGGAGCAGGGAAGTGGGGTGGAAATCTGAGAGACTGAGCATTTCACCAAAACAGACAGCATTATTTTAAACTAACCATTCACATGATAGCATCAGATTGCACTTACCAGATTAGATATAAATTCAGTGGGGTTTGTTTGTTTGTTTGTTTGCCACTCCAGAGAGTGGGCACTCATGATAAAGATCAGATCAGATCGGCCAGAGAGAATAAGTTAACCAAAGTCCCTGTGCCATCTGAGGAGTGCAAGTGAGTCTGTGATTTCAGCACACCATCCCCACCAAATCCTCCTCTGCCCACCATCTCATCGGTCCATGTTTGAGGAGATTGGGGCATCCTTGCCTCATCCTCCCCTTTAACTGAGGACAACATTTCACATCCCATGAAGAGATCTCCCCTCAAAAGGGAGCACAGAAGGAAGAAAGTACCAGACAGACAGACACACACACAGAGTGGAGTAACAGATGAGAGTTGTCACTGAGGTGAGCAGGGCCTCCTCAAGGCCATCCTTGCCCTCCATAAGCGATGTCAGGCTCCATTCTCCTTTAACAAACAACACAGGCCCCATTTTCCAAGGCCTGAGGCATGGAGCTTGGCTTCAGAAAATGGTTGTAGCACTGTGTACTGCTGGAGAAAATCACGGAACCACACGTTAGAGCCACTGTGCTTTCATAGTCTTCATTGTCTCCCGAGATCGCAGTGCTGTACAGAATGCTTTCTTGGTGACCCCTGCACCTCCCCCAGTCCCTTCTGAAGACTCCCAAGATTTCACCTCTCTCCCTAAATTCTCTACCATGCATCTATCTCTTCACTGTTAGCCAAAGCACATTCCCATTCTCAGGTGAGATCCAAGCGTGCGGGGAGGGGAGGGAGAAGTGCCTCAGTGCTGGACAGGAGTGTGGGATTCTGTTGTCTTGGCAACATTCTTCTGCTCATCCTCACTGATCACTCATCTCAGGCAACAGCCCAGCTGGAAGGGCCAGGACCAATGGGAAATTCTTCTCTCCATCTTGCTCTCTTTCTGTGACCAGAGGCTGAGATAAAACACCGGTGTTGGTTACCAGGGAAACTGAAGCTTAATCCATCTGACCCAAAAGAAAAAGAAACCAACAAAAGAGTGGAAACTAAGGCACAGGATGTGCTGGGGGAGGCCACGCACAGACATGGAATTGTGATTCTCAATAGATGTGCTTCTCCCAAGTGTCCTGTGCATGCACAAACGTGTACTCATGAGCACCCCCTCCAGCCCAGAGCAGCACAGTGACTGTGGCATAAGGTTCACAAGGGGGAGGCAATGAGGCAGGAATGGAGGCAAAAGCCAAATCTTGAGAGGGGAGGAGGAGGCACTACCTATCCTTTGAAACTATTGCCTACCATTTATCTCAATGTTTAAAAAAATAGACTTTATTTCTTTTAGTGGTTTTAGAGTTACAGAAAAATGAGCAAGAAGTACAGATGATTCCCAGATCCTCCCACCCTCACCTCCATATCCAGTTTCCTCTATTAGGAACATCTTGCATTAGTGTGGTACATCTGTTACAAGGGATGAGCCAATGTTGATACCTTATTACTAGCTGAAGTGTATATTTTATATTCGGTTTCACTCTTTGACTTGCACTCTCTGGGTTTTGACAAATGTATAATGTATAATGACATGTATCCACCATCATAGCATCATACAGTATAATTTCACTGACCTAAAAATCCACTGGGCTACTCCTATTCATCCCTGCCTCTTTCTTCCTAAAAACCTCTGACAACCACTGATCTTTTTGCTGTAATTTTGCCTTTTCCTGAAAGAGTTGCATTGATATGTTGTAAAACCTTTTCAGATTGGTGGTTTTTACATAGCAATATGCACTTATGGGTCATCCATGTATTTCTGTGTCATGATGGCTCGTTTCTGTTTATCACTGAATAGTATATTATTGTATGGCTGTACCACAGTGTCTATCCATTCACTGATTGAAGGACATCTTGGTTGCTTCCAAGCTTTGGCAATTATGACTAAAGCTAGATAAACATTCATGGGCGGGTTCTTGTGCGGACAAAATTTTAAACTCATTTGAGTAAATATCGAGGGGCACAACTTTTGGATCATATGGTAAGTGGATGTTTAATGTTGTAAGAAACTGCCAAACTGTCTTCTAAAGTGGCTGTACCACTTTGCATTGCCACCAGCAATGAATGAGAGTTCCTGTTAACCCACATCTTCAACCACCATTTGATATATTCAGTGTGTTGGATTTAGCCATTCAAATAGGTGTGTAGTGGTATCTCACTGTCGTCTTAATTTGTAGTTCCCTAATGATACATGATATTGAATATCATTTCGTAGGCTTATTTGCCATCTGTACATCTTATTTGGTGAGGTGTGTGTTCAGATCTTTTGCCATTTTAAAATCGTGTTGTTTTCTCATTCTTGAGTTTTAAGAGTTCTTTGTATATTTCGGGATACCAGTCCTTTATTACATATTTTTTACAAATGTTTTCTCCCAGTCTGTGGCTTGTCACTTCATCCTCTGAACAGTGTCCTTCACAGAACAGAAATATTTAATTTTAACAAAGTCCAATTTATCAATTTTTTCTTTTGTGGGTTGTGCTTTTGGTGTTGTTTTAAAAGGTCATTCATTGCCAACCCAAAGTCACCTAGATTTTCTCCTACGTTGTCTTCTAGGAGTTTTATAGATTTGCATTTTACATTTAGGTCTGTGATCCATTTAAAGTTAATTCTTGTGAAAGTTTTTTTTTCACAAGATTTTCTTTTTTGGCATGTGGATGTCCATCAAGGCTTATGTTGACGTTGCATTAGGTTCAGAGTCTTATCTAAAATTATTTAGAAAACTCTACACTAAACCAACTTCATCTAAAAGAAAGTGCAGCCCTCTTCCAAACAGCTTAGGAACAGAAAAAGCAAATATATCCTCTCTTCAGATAAATCAGGCTGGAATTTACCTAGTGATAAACCGAATGAGCAAATTGATGGTGAGACGGTTGTTCAATACAGCAGCAGACTTAACCTGTGCTTCCAAAAAAAAAAAAAAAAACTGACCCCCAAATTGTACCTTTTTGAACACGGCTTTAGATGTTGCACTTCCTGCTCCAGGATGTGTATGAGTTGAAAAGCAACATTCACGTGGATATGAGGCTCTTAGGTCATGTGGTACTAGGGACTTTCTAGTTATTTGCTCTTGGTCAGTAGGAGGAAGCCCAGTGATTTACCACCTGAAAAGATGTGTAAAAAGCCTGGTTGCATCTGAAATCTTTTGTTTATGAGCTGGAGACAAATATCTCACAGAAAACTCAAAGGAGGCAATGGGCCCAGAAGAGACCACAGAGGATCAGAATTTCAAAATTAGGGAAAACGTCCTTTCAAAGGGTCCCTCATAGGATGAAGCTTTTTAGTGCCATGTGGACTGTAGTTCAGTTCATGGCCTATGGAGGATCTCAAAGCATAGTTTTTGGATGGATAATAGATGGATGGAGTCATGATATCATGCAGGCATGGGTGGATCGCTGGACACTTAAATTCCTAGTTTCTCTGATGAGGTCACAAGGGTGCTTTCCAGTCCCCGTTAATTTACATGTTTTATATTTGCTTTTAGGCTTAAAGTAATAATTATTGGTGTTCACCAGGAAGAAGTTCTCTGTGCCAATCTAGTTGCCCATCAGAAGAATATTGTGATCTGGGCTGAGTGCCTATCAGAGGATGCTACACAAAACCAGTTAATCAATATAATCCGTCATGCATCATGAGAAGTAGAGATACACATCTATAAGCTAATATATATGCACATGCTCTAGTATCTATGAAGCCAGTGTGAAAATTCTATTCATTTCATCCCACAGGGGAACCCCCAGGCATGAGAACTTGTGTCTGAAGTTTCCCAGCTAAGAGCAGGAGCCACAACATGCCAGTGTTCACCATTGTGGGGAAGAATCTCTGATTCCCACTGAGGGGAGAGTGTACCACCTGCCTGCCTCTGAAGGCACTTCTTCTGTCCAATGCCTGGTTTTGGGTTTGGTTTAGTTTTTCACTCAGATTATATCTTTTTTTCCCATGTTTGAGTCACTGCTCCTAGGTTCTGACCTTCAGTAGAATCCAGGAGGGTTTTAGTGAGTTTTAGGACACACTAATTTAAAATAATCCACTCACTATCTTAGTATTTTATAACTTCAAATAGAATCTAGAATCCAAAACTGTATTCAGACCACCAGCTTGACACAACTTACAATTGAGCTTTATCCTCCATAAACTCCCATGAGGAGATTCTGCTTCTGGCTACCATGGAGTAAGCCCAGTACTTCCTATCTCTCCTGCTGATTACAACTAAAGACTCTAGACAAATACACAAAGCATGTGTGTACCTGAGGAATCAGAAAAGTAGGCAAAATAGGTGAACTGTGGTAAAGAATCAAAACATGGAATCCATCCAAATGTATATCTTGAGACCCAGACTTGTCTAACCTACCTGACTTCCCTGTTTGGATGACTCAACATGTCTGAAACATCTCTTGGGTTTGTTGTATATTGTTTGTTTTTTACTAATATACATCAGCAAGTCCTCTTGATTCTATATTCAAAATATATCCTGAGGGCAGCTATTACTACCACCATTCTACAAGGAATTCCCATTTTCCTTTGAATGAAATCCATTCTCCTTAGTGCGGCCTGCCAAACCCTACACTTTCTGGCTTCTGCCTACCTCTCCAACCTCTCCCCTCATTCAGTACAATCTAGCCACACTGGTCTTTAACTGTTCCTTCATCATTCCAGACTTGGTTCCTTCATCATTCCAAACTTGTTTCCTTCATAAGCCTTTTCAATTTTCTGTTTCTCTGATGTGTTATTTTTCTATTGATGCTTTCTAATTTTCTTTTCAGGCTTTGGCTTTCAGCTTGTGCTTTTCTTTGTTTCTCCTGCTTAGAGTTATTTAGTTTCCTTGATCAGTAATTTAATCCTTTTACCAAATTTGGGAATTTTGGGGACATTTTTTTCAAAAAATCTCTTCTGCTCCTTCTGTTTCTCCTGTCCTTCCTGTATTACAATTGCACATATGTTGGGATGTCTGATATTTTCCAACAGATCTCTGAGGCCTTGTTCACTCTTTAATCTCTGTTCTTCAGATTGAATAATTTCTATTGATCTATCTTCAAGTTTTGTGATTGTTTCTTTTGTTTGTCTGTTTGTTTTATTGAAGTATAGTTGATTTACAATGTTGTGTTAGTTTCAGGTGTACAGCAAAGTGATTGTGATTGTTTCTTTTGCCATCTCAGTTATGCTCCTGAGCAAATCTAGTGTTTGTTTACTTTTTCATTTCAGTTATTACACTGTGCACCTCTAGAATTTCAATTGTTTTTCTCTCATAGGTTTTTATTTCTTTGTTGATATTACTGATTTTTGACCCAGATCCACAATTGTTTTCCTTGAATTTTTAAACATTTATTTCTTAAATTGGTTTGACATATTTGTAATAACTGCATTGAAGACGCTATCTGCTAAATTCAAAATCTAGTCTCACATAGAGTCAGGTTCTATTGACTCATTTATTTTCTTGACAGTGGGTTATACCTTCCAGTTTTTTTCACTATTCTAGTTAATTTTTTGAAAGATGAACGTTATAGATAATATGTTCTAGTGACTTTGTTTTGTTTTTCTGAACGTTGTTGGCTTTTTTTGTTTTGTATTAATGGATAATTATTGTAACCTCACCTGGGCTCATACTGCTAAAACTGTCTCCCACATCCTGTGTGGGCAGTGATATCTCTACTTGGCAGCCTCCCCTTCACCTGTGTAGTTTTGTATTCAGCCAATCATCTGGGTAGAGTTTATGTTCATACACCTCAATCCTAGGGTTGCCAGATTAACATACCAGATGCCCCATTAAATTTGGGTTTCAGATAAGCAATGAATAATATTTTAATATCTTTAAAATTCAAATTGAACTGGGCATTCTCTACTTTTATTTGCTAAATCTTGCAACCCTACTCAAGCCATAAGGTCACCTCTCTGCCACACAAGTGGCGTGTGGGTTGAGGAATACATCCAAATGCACAGCAACATCCACCCCTCACAAGCTGTCCCAGACTTTCAATTTTTGCCTGGCTCCCTGCGGTCTCCCACATGCATGCATATTTTAGCAGTCAGAGGGGTGGAGAATTTAACTTCTTGGCCCTTTCATGACTCTTCACTTCCAAGCTCTTCCTGTAAAATTTCTATCTGTCCTGCCAACATCCCCAGATTGAGTCCACCACCTCGATACAGTAAAGGTGTGGATTTTTACCTTCTGAGCTGGAGTGTGAGGATGAGACCACCCCCAGGAAAAAGGCCACAAAGTCACCTTCTTACCCAACACAGTAGCAGTATTTCATAAAGAAACACTTCTCAGGTTATTGTCTGCCAGTGCCATGAAATAGTTGTTTTCAATAATTTTGCCCAGGTTTTTACTTGCGTTCTGTGAGCATGAATTGTGCAAACTCCTCACACCACCATTCCTAGAAGGAGAATCTCCACAGGGTCTATTTTTAAAGACAAATAGAAGGCCCAGATAAGTGAGTCAATTGGTGCTACTTGAGTACCTACAATGTGCCTACATCCACTTAACTGGATGTCAGAGGTACATAAGAGTGATTCATTGTAGTCACTGTCTTCAATAAGCCTACGGTTGACCTGGGAAGTCATCTGTAATGACATTGTACATTGCTAAAACAAAGCACAGTTTTTCTGAGCAGAAAGGTTTTGCAGTTGCTTATGAGTGAAGGTGGATTTAAAATTACCAAAGTATGGTATATGTGGCCCTAAGCTATTCTGGGTACTGAAAACTGTGATTCTCTCTGTGTGAGATGGCCAAAAAAGGTCAAAGTTGTAGCCATGCCACATATTCACAGCTCAATACAGGAGGCTCTCTAGCACCTAGGACCTACACAGATAATATCTACATTAGAATTTACAGAAAAAAATGGGGTATTCCTTCTATCAGAGCCATCACAAAGATAAATTTGTCTTTGTAATGTAAGCAAATAGTTATGCCCACCATGTTCCAGGGATATCCTAGAAGTGGGAAATGGAAGAGGAATAGATCCTAGTCCTTGGCATCTGGGATCTCACAATCACTTGGGGCAGACAGACATATAAACAGAAAAGCAGTGGAAGTGCAAGAAAGGACACAGGGGAAGGGAACCCTGTAAGAAAACACACACAGAAGTTGTGGCCAAAGAAGCAGGAGGAAGACAGAATGAAGTTTCATTTTGAGTGTGAAAGAGCTCACCCGCACTCATCCAAGGTCACTGAGCACTGAGGTCATGTCCTCGATTATGCTGTTGTTAAGCCTGAGTGACATCTACAGCCACTCACTGAAGAGCTAAAGTAACCTGATGGCAGTGTTATATTCATGAAACAAGTATTTATTGAAGCCCAACTCTGTTCATCAGTCATTTTGTATTTAGGTTTATGAAGGGGAAAAAGTGGAGAATACAATGGTATCAGAGTATTCTGGACAAAATATGGGGATACAAGCCATCACCAACCACTACCACCCCCAACTCCATTCTCATGAACATAAATTTAAGCAGAGACTTTCTATGTTCACTCATTTTCAATAAATTATTTCTTATGAACAAATTGAACCTATAATAATAGCTATAGTGTTTTGGGTGAGTAGCATGTTTCACCATCACTCATCTGCTGCGTACCAGGCTCCAGGCACTGGGTCAGGCAGGATCTGGAGACACAGGGATGATTCTTGCAGGGAAACAGTGTTTGAATAGCTCATAGTCTAGTAAGCAGACAGCCACAAATTAAATAGTTGAAAAATAAATGTGATGAGAACTGTGGCAGGAGTGAGCTAGGGACTCTCAGAACACAGAGAAGAACCATGTAATCCAGGTGGTCGGGAACAGCTTCACAGAGGGAGTAATATAATATTACTACTCACATTTACAGATGAGATAACTGAGGATCAGAGAGGTTAATTCATTCACTCAGCATTATATACCCAGACAGTGATGGAGACAGTTATCCACCTATGCCTGTTTAAATGCAAAGTACTATGAAAATGCACCATGCATTACAAGAATCCTTCCCTCTTTTTTTAAAAAAAATTATTTATTTATTTTTGGCTGAATTGGGTCTTTGTTGTTGCGTGCGGGCCCTCTCTAGTCGCAGCGAGCGGGGCCACTCTTCATTGCAGTGCGCGGGCTTCTCCTGTTGCTGAGCGTGGGCTCTAGGCACGCAGGCTTCAGTAGTCGTGGCACGCGGGCTCAGTAGTTGTGTCTCATGGGCTCTAGAGCGCATGCTCAGTAGTTGTGGCCCATTGTGGCACACGGGCTTAGTTGCTCTGCGGCATGTGGGATATTCCCAGACCAGGGCTCAAACCCGTGTCCCCTGCATTGGCAGGTGGATTCTTAACCACTGCACCACCAGGGAAGTCCCCTTCCCTCTTATTATTATCCTCTCTTTCAATCCACATTCACCACCTCTACTTCAACTTGGTCCTGCTTTACCTTTGATTCTTGCCTTTCTATTTTTTATTTTGAGATTTTATTGCAACAGTTGTAAATTCACATGCAGTTGGAAGAAGTAATACCGAGAAGATTTTGTAAAACTACAGTACAACGTCACAAATTGATATGGGTGCAGTCCACTGATCTTATTCAAATTTCCCAGTTGTACTCATTTGTGCATGTGTGTGTGTGTACTTAGTGCTATACAATCTTTTCACATGTGTAGGTTTGTGTATCCAACACCACAATAAACATACTAAACTGTTCCTTCATCACAAGGATTCCACCTATGATTCTTTGATAATGACACACATTTCCCCACCCTACCAACCTTAAACCCCTTAACCTGGAAGCTACAAATATGTTCTATGTTTCTAAAATTTCGTCATTTCAAAATTGATGCAATAATGAAATCATACAGTATGTAACCTTTGGGGTTGTCTTTTTTTTCTTCCTTCAGCGTAATTCCCTGAAAATTAATCCAAGTTGTTGAGTGTATCAAGAGTTTGTTCTTTTTTATTTCTGAGTAGTACACTGTGAAATAGATGTATCACAGTTTGTTGAACTGTTCACCTGTTGAAGGACATCTGGGCTTTTTCTAATTTGGGACTATTACAAATAACACTGCAATGAACATTTGTATAACAGATTTTTGTGTAAACATAAACTTTTATTTCTCTGGGGTAAATGCCCAAGAATAAAATTGCTAGGACCTCTGGAAATTGCATAATTAGTTTTGAAGAAACAGCCAACCTGTATTGCAGAATGGCGATATCATTTTATACTCCTATGGAAAATGTACGAGAACGAGCGATCCAGATTATCCACATCTTTACCAGTGTTTGGATTGACACTCGTTTTTATTTTGGCCAGTCCGATAAGTGTGTAGGGCTATCTCCTTGTCATTTTCATTTGCTTTTCTTGTGGCTAACGGTGTGTAATATATTTTCATGTGTGTGTGTGTGTGTGTGTGTGTGTGTGTGTTTTGCCATTTTATATCCTCTACAGTGAAATAGCCATTCATATCTTTTGTCTATTTTCTATTTGGTTTATTTTTTAACTTCGTTTTTTAAAGAATTCTTATGTATTCTAAATACTAATCCTTCTTCAAATATGTGGCTTGCAAATATTTTCTCCTAGTCTGTAGCTTGTATTTTCGTCATATTCCCATGAGTTTTCTCAGAGCAAAAGGTTTTAATTTTGATGAGGTTCAATTTCTCATTTTTCCTTTTATGTATCAGGCTTTTGGTGTCAAGCCTAAGAACTCTTTTCCTAGACCTAGACCTCAAAGATTTTTCTATGTATTTGAAATATTTTTATTGTTTTATGTTTTACTTTTATATCCATAATCTATTTTGAATTAACTTTTATATAATGTGGGAAGTTTAGGTCGAGATTCATTTCTTGAGCCTATGGACGTCTGATTGCTCTAGAATCATTTATTGAAAAGGCTATCTTTCTTCCATTGGATTCCTTTTGTACCCTTCTCAAAATTCAATTCCGTGTATTTGTATGGTACTATTTCTGGACTCTCTACCTATTCCACTCAAATGTGTATCTATCCCTTAGCAAGTATCACACTGTCTGGATTACTGTAGTTAAAAAGTAAGTCTTGGGCTTCCCTGGTGGTGCGGTGGTTGAGAGTCCACCCACTGATACAGGGGACACAGGTTCGTGCCCCGGTCTGGGAAGACCCCACATGCCATGGAGTGGCTGGGCCCGTGAGCCATGGCTGCTGAGCCTGCGCGTCCGGAGCCTATGCTCCGCAACAGGAGAGGCAACAACAGTGTAAGGCCCGCGTAACGCAAAAAAACAAAAACAAAACAAAACAAAACAAAAAAACCCCAGTAAGTCTTAATATAACGCCTACTTTACATTTTTCTTACATCTTTATTGGAGTATAATTGCTTTACAATGGTGTGTTAGTTTCAGTTTTTATAACAAACTGAATCAGATATACATATACATTTGTTCCCATATCTCTTCCCTCTTGCGTCTCCCTCCCTCCCACCCTCCCTATCCCACCACTCCGGCGGTCACAAAGCACCGAGCTGATCTCCCTGTGCTATGCGGCTGCTTCCCACTAGCTATCTACCTTACGTTTGGTAGTGTATATATTCCCATGCCTCTCTCTCGCTATGTCAGAGTTTACCCTTCCCGCTCCCCAAATACTCAAGTCCATTCTCTAGTAGGTTTTGTTTTTATTCCTGTCTTACCCCTAGGTTCTTTATGACATTTTTTCCTTCAATTCCATATATATGTGTTATCATACAGTATTTGTCTTTCTCTTTCTGACTTACTTCACTCTATATGACAGACTTTAGGTCTATCCACCTTATTACAAACAGCTCAATTTCATTTCTTTTTATGGCTGAGTAATATTCCATTGTATATATGTGCCACATCTTCTTTATCCATTCATCCAATGATGGACACTTAGGATGTTTCCATCTCCAGGCTATTGTAAATAGGGCCGCAATGAACATTTTGGTACATGATTCTTTTTGAATTATGGTTTTCTGAGGGTATATGCCCAGTAGTGGGATTGCTGGGTCATATGGTAGTTCTATTTGTAGTTTTTAAGGAACCTCCATACTGCTCTCCATAGTGGCTATACCAATTCACACTCCCACCAGCAGTGCAAGAGTGTTCCCTTTTCTCCACACCCCCTCCAGCATTTATTGTTTCTAGATTTTTTGATGATGGCCATTCTGACTGGTGTGAGATGATATATCACTTAGTTTTGATTTTCATTTCTCTAATGATTAGTGATGTTAAGCATTCTTTCATGTGTTTGTTGGCAGTCTGTATATCTTCTTTGGAGAAATGTCTATTTAGGTCTTCTGCCCATTTTTGGATTGGGTTGTTGGTTTTTTTGTTATTGACCTGCATGAGCTGCTTATAAAATATGAAGATTAATACATTGTCAGTTTCTTCATTTGCAAATATTTTCTCCCATTCTGAGGGTTGTCTTTTGGTCTTGTTTATGGTTTCCTTTGTTGTGCAAAAGCTTTGAAGTTTCATTAGGACCCATTTGTTTATTTTTGTTTTTATTTCCATTCCTCTAGGAGGTGGGTCAAAAAGGATCTTGCTGTGGTTTATATCATAGAGTGTTCTGCCTATGTTTTCCTCTAAGTGTGTGATAGTTTCTGGCCTTATATTTAGGTCTTTAATCGATTTTGAGCTTATTTTTCTGTATGGTGTTAGGGAGTGATCTAATCTTCTACTTTTACATGTACCTGTCCAGTTTTCCCAGCACCACTTATTGAAGAGGCTATCGTTCCTCCACTGTACATTCCTGCCTCCTTTATCAAAGATAAGGTGACCATATGTGTGTGGGTTTACCTCTGGGCTTTCTATCCTGCTCCATTGACCTCTCTTTCTGTTTTTGTGCCAGTACCATACTGTCTTGATTACTGTAGCTTTGTAGTATAGTCTGAAGTCAGGGAACCTGATTCCTCCAGCTCCGTTTTTCGTTCTCAAGATTGCTTTGGCTATTCGGGGTCGTTTGTGTTTCCATACAAATTGTGAAATTTTTGTTCTAGTTCTGTGAAAAATGCCAGTGGTAGTTTGATAGGGATTGCATTGAATCTATAGATTACGTTGTGTAATAGAGTCACTTTCACATTTTTGATTCTTCCAATCCAAGAACATGGTATATCTCTCCATCTATTTGTATCATCTTTAATTTCTTTCATCAGTATCATAATTTTCTGCATGCAGGTCTTTTGTCTCCTTACATAGGTTTATTCCTAGATATTTTATTCTTTTTGTTGCAATGGTAAATGGGAGTGTTTTCCTGATTTCACTTTCAGATTTTTCATCATTAGTGTATAGGAATGCCAGAGATTACTGTGCATTAATTTTGTATCTTGCTACTTTACCAAATTCATTGATTAGCTCTAGTAGTTTCCTGGTAGCATCTTTAGGATTTTCTATGTATAGTATCATGTCATCTGCAAACAGTGACAGCTTTACTTCTTCTCTGATATGGATTCCTTTTGTTTCCCTTTCTTCTCTGATTGCTGTGGCTAAAACTTCCAAAACTATATTGAATAAGAGTGGTGAGAGTGGGCCACATGGTCTTGTTCCTGATCTTACTGGAAATGCTGGCTGTGGGTTTGTCATATATGGCCTTTATTATGTTGAGGAAAGTTCCCTCTATGCCTACTTTCTGCAGGGTTTTTATCATAAATGGGTGTTGAATTTTGTCAAAAGCTTTCTCTGCAACTATTGAGATGATCATATGGTTTTTCTCCTTCAATTTGTTAATATGGTGTATCACATTGATTGATTTGCGTATATTGAAGAATCCTTGCATTCCTGGAATAAACCCCACTTGATCATGGTGTATGATCCTTTTAATGTGCTGTTGGATTCTGTTTGCTAGTATTTTGTTGAGGATTTTTGCATCTATGTTCATCAATGATATTGGCCTGTAGTTTTCTTTCTTTGTGACATCCTTGTCTAGTTTTGGTATCAAGGTGATGGTGGCCTCGTAGAATGAGTTTGGGAGCGTTCCTCCCTCTGCTATATTTTGGAAGAGTTTGAGAAGTGTAGGTGTTAGCTCTTCTCTAAATGTTTGATAGAATTCACCTGTGAAGCCATCTGGTCCTGGGCTTTTGTTTGTTGGAAGATTTTTAATCACTGTTTCAATTTCAGTGCTTGTGATTGGTCTGTTCATATTTTCTATTTCTTCCTGATTCAGTTTTAGCAGGTTGTGCATTTCTAAGAATTTGTCCATTTCTTCCAGGTTGCCCATTTTATTGGCATAGAGTTGTTTGTAGTAATGTCTCATGCTCTTTTGCACTTCTGCAGTGTCATTTGTTACTTCTTCTTCTTCATTTCTAATTCTATTGATTTGAGTCTTCTCCCCTTTTTTCTTCATGAGTCTGGCTAATGGTTTATCAATTTTGTTTATCTTATCAAAGAACCAGCTTTTAGTTTTATTGATTTTTGCTATTGTTTCCTTCATTTCTTTTTCATTTATTTCTGGCCTGATTTTTATGATTTCTTTCCTTCTGCTAACTTTGGGGGTTTTTGTTCTTCTTTCTCTAATTGCTTTAGGTGGAAGGTTAGGTTGTTGATTCGAGAAGTCCCCTGTTTCTTTTCTTTTTTTTTAAACATCTTTATTGGGGTATAATTGCTTTACAATGGTGTGTTAGTTTCTGCTTTATAACAAACTGAATCAGTTATACATATACATATGTTGCCATATCTCTTCCCTCTTGCGTCTCCCTCCCTCAGATCCCCCCCCATCCCACCCCTTCAGGCGGTCACAAAACACCGAGCTGATTACCCTGTGCTATGCGGCTGCTTTTCACTAGCAATCTACCTTATTTTTGGTAGTGTATATGCTTCCATGCCTCTCTCTCGCTTTGTCACAGCTCCCCTTTCCCCCTCCCCATGTCCTCAAGTCCATTCTGTAGTAGGTCTGTGTTTTTATTCCTGTCTTACCCCTAGGTTCTTAATGACATTTTTTTCCTTAAATTCCATATATATGTGTTAGCATATGGTATTTGTCTTTTTCTTTCTGACTTACTTCACTCTGTATGACAGACTCTAGGTCTATCCACCTCATTACAAATAGCACAATTTCGTTTCTTTTTATGGCTGAGTAATATTCCATTGTATATATGTGCCGCATGTTCTTTATCCATTCATCTAATGATGGGGACTTAGGTTGTTTCCATCTCTGGGCTATTGTAAATAGAGCTGCAATGAACATTTTGGTACATGACTCTTTTTGAATTTTGGTTTTCTCAGGGTATATGCCCAGTAGTGGGATTGCTGGGTCATATGGTAGTTCTATTTGTAATTTTTAAGGAACCTCCATACTGTTCTCCATAGTGGCTATACCAACTCACATTCCCACAAGCAGTGCAAGAGTGTCCCCTTTTCTCCGCATGTTCTCCAGCATTTATTGTTACTAGATTTTTTGATGATAGCCATTCTGACTGGTGTGAGATAATATCTCATTGCAGTTTTCATTTGCATTTCTCTAATGATTAATGATGTTGAGCATTCTTTCATGTGTTTGTTGGCACTCTGTATATCTTCCTTGGAGAAATGTCTATTTAGGTCTTCTGCCCATTTTTGGATTGGGTTGTTTGTTTTTTTTGTTATTGAGCTGCATGACTGCTTGTAAACTATGAAAAGTAATCCTTTGTCAGTTTCTTCATTTGCAAATATTTTCTCCCATTCTGAGGGTTGTCTTTTGGTCTTGTTTATGGTTTCCTTTGCTGTGCAAAAGCTTTGAAGGTTCATTAGGTCCATTTGTTTATTTTTGTTTTTATTTCCATTTCTCTAGGAGGTGGGTCAAAAAGGATCTTGCTGTGATTTATGTCATAGAGTGTTCTGCCTATGTTTTCCTCTAAGAGTTTGATAGTGTCTGGCCTTACATTTAGGTCTTTAATCCATTTTGCGCTTATTTTTGTTTATGATGTTAGGGAGTGATACAATCTCATACTTTTACATGTACCTGTCCAGTTTTCCCAGCACCACTTATTAAAGAGGCTGTCCTTTCTCCACTGTACATTCCTGCCTCCTTTATCAAAGATAAGGTGACCATATATGCGTGGGTTTATCTCTGGGCTTTCTATCTTGTTCCATTGATCTATCGTTCTGTTTTTGTGCCAGTACCATACTGTCTTGATGACTGTAGCTTTGTAGTATAGTCTAAAGTCAGGGAGCCTGATTCCTCTAGCTCCATTTTTCGTTCTCAAGATTACTTTGGCTATTCGGGGTCTTTTGCCTTTCCATACAAATTGTGAAAAAATTTTTTCTAGTTCTGTGAAAAATGCCAGTGGTAGTTTGATAGGGATTGCATTGAATCTGTAGATTGCTTTGGGTAGTAGAGTCATTTTCACAATGTTGATTCTTCCCATCCAAGAACATGATATATCTCTCCATCTATTTGTATCATCGTTAATTTCTTTCATCAGTGTCTTATAATTTTCTGCATACAGGTGTTTTGTCTCCTTAGGTAGGTTTATACATAGATAGTTTATTCTTTTTGTTGCAGTAGTAAATGGGAATGTTTTCTTGATTTCACTTTCAGATTTCTCATCATTAGTGTATAGGAATGCCAGAGATTTCTGTGCATTAATTTTGTATCCTTCAAATTTACCAAATTCATTGATTAGCTCTAGTAATTTCCTCATAGCATCCTTAGGATTCTCTATGTATAGTATCATGTCATCTGCAAACAGTGACAGCTTTACTTCCTCACTTCCGATTTGGATTCCTTTTATTTCCTTTTCTTCTCTCATTGCTGTGGCTAAAACTTCCAAAACTATGTTGAATAAGAGTGGTGAGAGTTGGCAACCTTGTCTTGTTCCTGATATTAGTGGAAATTCTTTCATTTTTTCAACATTGAGGATGATGTTGGGTGTTGGTTTGTCATACATGGCCTTTATTATGTTGAGGAAAGTTCCTTCTATGCCTACTTTCTGCAGGGTTTTTAATCATAAATCGGTGTTGAATTTTGTCAAAATCTTTCTCTGCATCTATTGAGATGATCATATGGTTTTTCTCCTTCAATTTGTTAATATGGTTTATCACATTGATTGATTTGTGTATGTTAAAGAATCCTTGCATTCCTGGAATAAACCCCACTTGATCATGGTGTATGATCCTTTTAATGTGCTGTTGGATTCTGTTTGCTAGTATTTTGTTGAGGATTTTTGCATCTATGTTCATCAATGATATTGGCCTGTAGTATTCTTTCTTTGTGACATCCTTGTCTAGTTTTGTTATCAAGGTGATGGTGGCCTCGTAGAATGAGTTTGGGAGCGTTCCTCCCTCTGTTATATTTTGGAAGAGTTTGAGAAGTGTAGGTGTTAGCTCTTCTCTAAATGTTTGATAGAATTCGCCTGTGAAGCCATCTGGTCCTGGGCTTTTGTTTGTTGGAAGATTTTTAATCACTGTTTCAATTTCAGTGCTTGTGATTGGTCTGTTCATATTTTCTATTTCTTCCTGATTCAGTTTTAGCAGGTTGTGCATTTCTAAGAATTTGTCCATTTCTTCCAGGTTGCCCATTTTATTGGCATAGAGTTGTTTGTAGTGATGTCTCATAATCTTTTGTATTTCTGCAGTGTTCTCCTTTTTCATTTCTAATTCTATTGATTTGAGTGTTCTCCCTTTTTTTCCTGATTAGACTGGCTAATGGTTTATCTATTTTTTTTGTCTTCTCAAAGAACCAGCTTTTAGTTTTATTGATCTTTGCTATCATTTCCTTCATTTCTTTTTCATTTATTTCTCGCCTGATTTTTATGATTTCTTTCCTTCTGCTAACTTTGTGGGTTTTTTGTTCTTCTTTCTCTAATTGCTTTAGGTGCAAAGTTAGGTTGTTTATTCAAGATATTTCCTGTTTCTTAAGGTGGGCTTGTATTGTTATAAAATTCCCTCTTAGAACTGCTTTTGCTGCATCCCATAGGTATTGGGTCGTCCTGTCTCCATTGTCATTTGTTTCTAGGTATTTTTTTAATTTCCTCTTTGATTTGTTCAGTGATAACTTCGTCATTAAGTAGTGTATTGTCTAGCCTCCATGTGTTTGTATTTTTTACAGATCTGTTCCTGTAATTGATATCTATTCTCATAGCATTGTGGTCGGAATAGGTACTTGATACAATTTCAATCTTTTTAAATTTACCAAGGCTTGATTTGTGACGCAAGATACTATCTATCCTGGAGAATGTTCCATGAGCACTTGAGAAAAATGTGTATTCTGTTGTTTTTGGATGGAATGTCCTATAAATATCAATTAAGTCCATCTTGTTTAATGTATCATTTAAAGCTTGTGTTTCCTTATTTATTTTCATTTTGGATGATCTGTCCATGGGTGAAAGTGGGGTGTTAAAGTCCCCTAGTATGAATGTGTTACTGTCGATTGCCCCTTTTATGGCTGTTAGTATTTGCCTTATGTATTGAGGTGCTCCTATGTTGGGTGCATAAATATTTACAATTGTTATATCTTCTTCTTGGATTGATCCCTTGATCATTCTGTAGTGTCCTTCTTTGTCTCTTCTAATAGTCTTTATTTTAAAGTTTATTTTGTCTGATATGAGAATTGCTACTCCAGCTTTCTTTTGGTTTCCATTTGCATGGAATATCTTTTTCCATCCCCTTACATTCAGTCTGTATGTGTCTCTAGGTTGGAATTGGGTCTCTTGTAGACAGCATATATATGTGTCTTGTTTTTGTATCCATTCAGCCAATCTGTGTCTTTTGGTGGGAGCATTTAGTCCATTTACATTTAAGATAATTATCGATATGTAGTTTCCTATTCCCATATTCTTAATTGTTTTGGGTTCTTTATGGTTGGTCTTTTCCTTCTCTTGTGTTTCTTGCCTAGAGAAGTTCCTTTAGCATTTGTTGTAAAGCTGGATTTGTCATGCTGAACTCTCTCAGCTTTTGCTTGTCTGTAAAGCTTTTAATTTCTCCAACAAATCTGAATGAGATCCTTGCTGGCTAGAGTCATCTTGGTTGCAGGTTTTTCTCCTTCATCACTTTAAATATGTCCTGCCTGTCGCTTCTGGCTTGCAGTGTTTCTGTTGAAAGATCAGTGGTTTACCTTATGGGGATTCCCTTGTGTGTTATTTGTTGTTTTTCCCTTGCTGCTTTTAATATGTTTTCTTTGTATTTAATTTTTGACAGTTTGATTAACATGTGTCTTCGTGTATTTCTCCTTGGATTTATCCTGTATGAGACTCTCTGTGCTTCCTGGACTTCATTAACTATTTCCTTTCCTATATTAGGGAAGTTTTCAAGTATAGTCACTTCAAATAATTTCTCAGTCTCTTTCTTTTTCTCTTCTTCTGGAAAACCTATAATTCGTATGTTGGTGCATTTAATGTTGTCCCAGAAGTCTCTGAGACTGTCCTCAGTTCTTTTCATTCTTTTTTCTTTATTCTGCTCTGCAGTAGTTATTTCCACTATTTTATCCTCCAGGTCACTTATCCGTTCTTCTGCCTCAGTTATTCTGCTATTGATCCCATCTAGAGTATTTTTAGTTTTATTTATTGTGTTTTTCATCATTTCTTGTTTCATCTTTAGTTCTTCTAGGTCCTTGTGAAATGTTTCTTGCATTTTGTCTCTTCTATTTCCAAGATTTCAGATCATCCTTACTATCATTATTCTGAATTCTTTTTCAGGTAGATTGCCTATTTCCTCTTCATTTGTTAGGTGTGGTGGGTTTTTATCTTGCTCGTTCAACAGCTGTGTGTTTTTCTGTCTTCTCATTTTGCTTATCTAACTGTGTTTGGGGTCTGCTTTTTGCAGGCTGCAGTTTCGTAGTTCCCGTTGTTTTTGCTGTCTGTCCTCAGTGGCTAAAGTTGGTTCAGTGGGTAGTGTAGGCTTCCTGTTGGAGGGGACTAGTTCCTGTGTTCTGGTGGATGAGGCTGGATCTTGTCTTTCTCGTGGGAATGTGACGTCTGTTGGTGTGTTTTGGGGTGTTTGTGGACTTATTATGATTTTAGGCAGCCTCTCTGCTAACGGGTGTGGTTGTGTTCCTGTCTTTCTAGTTGTTTGGCATAGAGTGTCCAGCACTGTAGCTTGCTGGCCGTTGAGTGAAGTTGGGTGCTGGCGTTGAGATGGAGATCTCTGGGAGATTTTTGCCGTTTGATATTATGTGTAGCTGTGAGGTCTCTTGTTGACCAGTGTCCTGACGTTGGCTCTCCCACCTCAGATGCACAGCACTGACTCCTGGCTGCAGCACCAAGAGCCTTTCTTCCACATGGCTCAGAATAAAAGTGAGAAAAAGTGGTAAGAAGAATTAGTAGAAGCAGGAAGAAAGGAAGAAAGAAAGAAAGAAGGAAAGAAAGAAGGAAAGAAAGGAGGGAGGGGGTGAGAGGGAGGGAGGAAGGAAGGAAGGAGGAAAAAAGAGAGAAAGAAAGAAGATAAAGGAAAATAAAATAAAGTAAGATAAAATAAAGTTATTAAAATAAAAAAATAAATTTTAAGAAAAGAAAATTAAGAAAGAAAAGCAAAAGCACAAAAAACGGACGGATAGAACCCTAGGACAAATGATGGAAGCAAAGCTATACAGACAAAAGCTCACACAGAAGCATACACATACACATCACAAAAAGAGGAAAAGGTGAAAAAATCATAAATCTTGCTCTCAAAGTCCACCTCCTCAATTTTGGATGATTCATTGTCTACAGGACGGAAAGAAGGAAAGAAAGAAAGAAAGAAAAAGATAAAGTAAAATAAAATAAAGTAAGATAAAATAAAATTAAATAATTAAAATGAAAAATAATTATTAAGAAAAGAAAAGTTAAAAACAAAAGCAAAGAAAACTAAAAAAAGCGGACGGATAGAAGCCTAGGACAAATGGTGGAAGCAAAGCTATACAGACAAAATCTCACACAGAAGCATACACATACACACTCACAAAAATAGGAAAATGGGAAAAAATCATAAATCTTGCTCTCAAAGTACGCCTCCTCAATTTGGGATGATTCATTGTCTATTCATGTATTCCACAGATGCAGGGTACATCAAGTTTATTGTGGAGCTTTAATCCACTGCTTCTGAGGTTGCTGGGAGAGATTTCCCTTTCTCTTCTTTGTTCTCACAGCTCCCGGGGCTCAGCTTTGAATTTGGCCCCGCCTCTGTGTGTGGTCGGTGGAGGGGGTCTGTTCTTCACTCAGACAAGACCTGGTTAAAGGAGCAGTTGCTTCGGGGACTCTGGCTCTCTTAGGCCCCGGAGAGGGAGGGGCACGGTGTGCGGGGCGAGCCTGTGGCAGCAGAGGACAGCGTGACGTTGCACCAGCTGGAGCTGCGCCATGTGTTCTCCCGGAGAAGTCATCCCTGGATCCCGGCACCCTGGTGGTCGTGGGCTGCACAGGCTCCCTGGAAGGGGAGTGTGGATAGTTACCTGTGCTCACGCACAGGATTCTTGGTGGGGGCGGCAACAGCCTTAGCATCTTATGCCCGTCTCTGGGGTCCGCGCTTTTAGCCGCAGCTGGTGCCCTTCTCTGGAGCTCCTTTAAGCAGCGCTCTTAATCCCCTCTCCCGGCGCACCAGGAAACAAAGAGGGAAGAAAAATTTCTTGCCTCTTTGGCAGGTCCAGACTTTTCCCCAGACTCCCTGCCGGCTAGCCGTGGTGCACTAACCCCCTGCAGGCTGTGTTTATGCTGCCAACCTCAGTCCTCTCCCTGTGATCAGACCAAAGCCCGAGCCTCAGCTCCCGGCCCCGCTTGCCCTGGCTGTTGGGCAGACAAGCCTCTCGGGCTCGTGAGTGCCAGTCGGCACCGATCCTCTGTGAGGGAATCTCTCCGCTTTGCCCTCTGCACCCCTGTTGCCGTGCTCTCCTCCGCGGCTCCGAAGCTCTTCTCTCCGGCAACCACAGTCTCCGCCTGTGAACGGGCTTCCTAGTGTGTGGAAACCTTTCCTCCTTCACAGCTGCCTCCCACTGGTGCAGGTCCCGTCTCCATCCTTTTGTCGCTGTTTATTCCCCTTTCTTTTGCCCTACCCAGGTACGTGGGGAGTCTCCTGCCTTTTCAGAAGTTTGAGGTCTTCTGCCAGCATTCAGTAGGTGCTCTGTAGGAGTTGTTCCACGAGTAGATGTATTTCTGGTGTATCTGTGGGGAGGAAAGTGATCTCCACGTCTTACTCTTCCACCAACTTCCTGGAAGCCTCCACCTACTTTACACTTAATCAAGATTATTTTAGCTGTCCTTAGGCCTCTGAATTTCCATATAAATTTCAGAATAGATTTATCTATATCTACAAAACATCCTTCCTGGGATTTTGATAGGAATCATATTAAGCCTATAAGTCTCTTTGGAGAGCTTTGACCTCTTTTCTAGTATTACCTTCAAATCCATGAACCCAGTAGGTCTCTCTGTTTAGGTCTTCTTTGGTGTCATTTGTCAATATGTTATGATTGTGATCATGTGGATCCTGCATATGTTTTTTCAAGTGTATACGTAAGTGTTTCTCTTTTTTTGGAGTGATTTTAAATGGTAATATGGGTTTAATTTTGGTTTTCTTTAATCATTTTTAGCATATAGAAATGCAATTATATTTTAACCTTGATAAAAATGTTTATTTAAGGTCATATTGTAAAGATGGCAGTGAAAATCTGAAAGTGAAATCAAGAAAACACTCCCATTTACCATTGCAACAAAAACAATAAAATATCTAGGAATAAACCTACCTAAGGAGACAAAAGACCTGTATGCAGAAAATTATAAGATACTGATGAAAGAAATTAAAGATGATACAAATAGATGGAGAGATATACCATGTTCTTGGATGGGAAGAATCAACATTGTGAAAATGACTCTACTACCCAAAGCAATCTACAGATTCAGTGCAATCCCTGTCAAACGACCACTGGCATTTTTCACAGAACTAGAACAAAAAATTTTGCAATTTGTTTGGAAACACAAAAGACCCCGAATAGCGAAAGCAATCTTGAGAACGAAAAAAGGAGCTGGAGGAATCAGGCTCCCTGACTTCAGACTATACTACAAAGCAACAGTAATCAAGACAGTATGGTACTGGCACAAAAACAGAAAGATAGATCAGTGGAACAGGATAGAAAGCCCAGAGATAAACCCACGCACATATGGACACCTTATCTTTGATAAAGGAGGCAGGAATGTACAGTGGAGAAAGGACAGCCTCTTCAATAAATGGTGCTGGGAAAACTGGACAGGTACATGTAAAAGTATGAGATTAGATCACTCCCTAACACCATACACAAAAATAAGCTCAAAATGGATTAAAGACCTAAATGTAAGGCCAGAAACTATCAAACTCTTAGAAGAAAACATAGGAAGAACACTCTATGACATAAATCACAGCAAGATCCTTTCTGACCCACCTCCTAGAGTAATGGAAATAAAAACAAAAATAAACAAATAGGACCTAATGAAACTTCAAAGCTTTTGCACAGCAAAGGAAACCATAATCAAGACCAAAAGACAACCCTCAGAATGGGAGAAAACATTTGCAAATGAAGCAACTGACAAAGGATTAATCTCCAAAATTTACAAGCAGCTCATGCAGCTCAATAACAAAAAAACAAACAACCCCATCCAAAAATGGGCAGAAGACCTAAACAGACATTTCTCCAAAGAAGATATACAGAATGCCAACAAACACATGAAAGAATGCTCAACATCATTAATCATTAGAGAAATGCAAATCAAAACTACAATGAGATATCATCTCACACCAATCAGAATGGCCATCATCAAAAAATCTAGAAACGATAAATGCTGGAGAGGGTGTGGAGAAAAGGGGACACTCTTGCACTGCTGGTGGGAATGTGAATTGGTGCAGCCACTATGGAGAACAGTATGGAGGTTCCTTAAAAAACTACAAATAGAATTACCATATGACCCAGCAATCCCACTACTGGGCATATACCCTGAGAAAACCAAAATTCAAAAAGAGTCATGTACCAAAATGTTCATTGCAGCTCTATTTACAATAGCCCAGAGATGGAAAGAACCTAAGCGCCCATCATCGGACGAATGGATAAAGAACATGTGGCACATATACACAATGGAATATTACTCAGCCTTAAAAAGAAATGAAATTGAGTTATTTGTAATGAGATGGATAGACCTAGAGTCTGTCATACAGAGTGAAGTAAGTCAGAAAGAAAAAGACAAATACCGTATGCTAACACATATATATAGAATTTAAGGAAAAATAATGTCATGAAGAACCTAGGGATAAGACAGGAATAGAGGCGCAGACCTACTGGAGAACGGACTTGAGGATATGGGGAGGGGGAAGGGTGAGTTTTGACAGGGCGAGAGAGAGTCATGGACATATACACACTAACAAACGTAGTAAGGTAGATAGCTAGGGGGAAGCAGCCGCAAGGCACTGGGATATTAGCTCGGGGCTTTGGGACAGCCTGGAGGGGTGGGATGGGGAGAGTTGGAGGGAGGGAGACGCAAGAGGGAAGACGCATGGGAGCATATGTATATGTATAGCTGATTCACTTTGTTATAAAGCAGTAACTAACACACCATTGTAAAGCAATTATACCCCAATAAAGATGTTAAAAAAAATATATAACTAGGAATAAACCTACCTAAGGAGACAAAAGACCTGTATGCAGAAAATTATAAGATACTGATGAAAGAAATTAAAGATGATACAAATAGATGGAGAGATATACCATGTTCTTGGATGGGAAGAATAAACATTGTGAAAATGACTCTACTACCGAAAGCAATCTACAGATCCAACGCAATCCCTATCAAACTACCACTGGCATTTTTCACAGAACTAGAACAAAAATTTTCCAATTTGTATGGAAACACAAAAGATCCCGAATAGCCAAAGCAATCTTGAGAACGAAAAACGGAGCTGGAGGAATTAGGCTCCCTGACTTCAGTCTATACTACAAAGCTATAGTAATCAAGACAGTATGGTACTGGCACAAAAACAGAAAGATAGATCAATGGAACAGGATAGAAAGCCCAGAGATAAACCCACGCACATATGGTCACCTTATCTTTGATAAAGGAGGCAGGAATGTACAGTGGAGAAAGGACAGCCTCTTCAATAAATGGTGCTGGGAAAACTGGACTGGTACCTGTAAAAGTATGAGATTAGGTCACTCCCTAACACCATACACAAAAATAAGTGCAAAATGGATTAAAGACCTAAATGTAAGGCCAGAAACTATCAAACTCTTAGAGGAAAACATAGGCAGAACACTCTATGACATAAATCACAGCAAGATCCTTTTTGACCCACCTCCTTAGAGAAATGGAAATAAAAAACAAAAATAAACAAATGGACCTAATGAACCTTCAAAGCTTTTGCACAGCAAAGGAAACCATAAACAAGACCAAAAGACAACCCTGAGAATGGGAGAAAATATTTGCAAATGAAGCAACTGGCAAAGGATTTATCTGCAAAATTTACAAGAAGCTCATACAGCTCATTAACAAAAAATCAAACAACCCAATCCAAAATGGGCAGAAGACCTAAATAGATATTTCTCCAAAGAAGATATACAGACTGCCAACAAACACATGAAAGAATGGTCAACATCATTAATCATTAGAGAAATGAAAATCAAAACTACAATGAGATATCATCTCACACCAGTCAGAATGGCCATCATCAAAAAATCTAGAAACAATAAATGGTGGAGAGGGTATGGGGAAAAGGGAACACTCTTGCACTGCTGGTGGGAATGTGAATTGGTTCAGCCACTATGGAGAACAGTATGGAGGTTCCTTAAAAAACTGCAAACAGAACTATCATATGACCCAGCAATCCCACTACTGGACATATACCCTGAGAAAACCATAATTCAAAAAGAATCATGTACTAAAATGTTCATTGCAGCTCTATTTACAATAGCCTGGAGATGGAAACAACCTAAGTGCCCATCATTGGATGAATGGATAAAGAACATGTGGCACATATATACAATGGAATATTACTCAGCCATAAAAAGAAACAAAATTGAGGTATTTGTAATGAGGTGGATGACCTAGAGTCTGTCATACAGAGTGAAGTAAGTTAGAAAGAGAAAGACAAATACCGTATGCTAACACATATATGTGGAATTTGAGGAAAAAAATGTCATGAAGAACCTAGGGTTAAGACAGGAATAAAGACACAGACCTACTAGAGAATGGACTTGAGGATATGGGGAGGGAGAAGTGTAAGCTCTGACAAAGCGAGAAAGAGGCATGGACATATATACACTACCAAATGTAAGGTAGATAGCTAGTGGGAAGCAGCCGCATAGCCCAGGGAGATCAGCTCAGTGCTTTGTGACCACCTGCAGAGGTGGGATAGGGAGGGTGGGAGGGAGGGAGCTGCAAGAGGGAAGAGATATGGGAACATATGTATATGTATAACTGATTCACTTTGTTATAGAGCAGAAACTAACACACCATTGTAAAGCAATTATACTCGAATAAGGATGTAAAAAAATAGTAATAAATAAATAACAATGGCAGTGAATCTCAGATTTACAGAACAGTTTGCAACCAGCAGTGTGTTTGGTAACAGAAATATCAACATGGCCAAAAGGTTAATTCTTTTCACTTTAGTGTTAATTAGAAACTATTATTTGTAATTTAAAGTGTTACTGAGCAGGTATAAACACTGGAATTATAGTTTTTTGCTTTTAAAATCACTATTTAATAAATAATATAGCCCTTAAAGGTAAATTCTGAAACGCTTTGAAAATTAGGGGATAGGAAGCTTCAGTTCCATTTTTTCACGTCTCAGTCGTCATTCTTTCCTGTTTGTAAAAGTATGATTCTTATTTTAGTTGTAAGTTTTGATTAGTTTTAACATGACAACATATTAACAAATTAATTTTTCCCAGCTTTATTGAATATGAACAACATCTAATAAATTATTTTGGTGTAGGCTTTTCCGTTTGCTCAATATTATGAATTGTAAGTGGAATGAAGCAGCATTTCCAGTTGATAAGTGGATCTACAGGTAATGCAGTATCTCCCAAATTAAGCTTGTGACAATCAAACCAATAAACTGCAGCATTGAGAAAACTATTGAGAAAATACAACCAGGGAATGTTCATCTCAGTGTAGGCTGGAATGTGTACTTTAAGTAAAAGGATGGTTACTTGAAGTAGTGCAAATGGCAACCGGGTACCAAGAAAACAGATACTAGCTTGGTCAGGAATACTTGTTTAGAGCTCACACTGTAACTAGCAGAATGAAAGGGAAAATATAGGATAGTCTCATTCATAGAGGAAGTTATCCTAATAGCCTGTACCAAGGTAATGACTTCTGACCAAGAGGTTATAAAAGCCACAGATAAAATCATCACCATGAAAAATGACAGACAGTAACTGAACACTGAAGTAGAAAGGACATTGAAAAGAATCAACATTCTGTGCCTTCAGGCTTTGGTAGATAGCTGCATCTCCCAAAAGATAAGCAAGGACTGAAATATAAATTCAAATTACTGTGAAGAAATAAAATCATTTTTTGACGATTAAATGGAAGCTTGGCAGTTTTGGAGAGATTCAGGTAATAATTTGTACAAGCTCTCAGGAAAACTGTATAATAGAAAAAGCCATAAGTAAAGGAAATAATTTGACTAAATAGGCAGATGTGGTATTTAGTAAACCTAATGCCTAAATGTACAAGACTCCATGAAGTAGGATAGCATGGAAATGTTTACCAAAAATAAAAGATGAATGCTAGTGAGATGCAAGAGAAAAGAAAATAAAACAAACAAACAAAAAAACCCTGTAAAATTCTGTTATGTGTTTTTTTTTCTTCTCATTCCTAGCTGGAAGATATTTAACAATATGTTCCCAACTATAAACAAGAATAGCAAACAGCTGACATCTAGGGGCTGGTTGGTTTGATTGAAGTGGCAGTGAAAAGAGCAGTCCTCTAAAGAAAAAGTAGTCATGTTTTCTAAATTTCAAAAGGCCTGCTGAAATACATACGATAAAACACTGCTTTATTTTATTTTCCATCCTTTGCTTTCTCCAGTGGGTCTTTCTGATGATGTTTATGTTTTATTTCAGCTTTACTGCCTTCAATTACCTTACTTTTGATTCCTTGCATTTCATTTTGCTACACCACAATGCCCGGAGAATAAGTTCTAAGTCACTTGCACAAGTGTGGAGGAAGGCAGTGCATTTCCTCTTAGCTACACTTTTCCCAGCAGGCCATCTCCACCTGGTTGCATCCCCCTGAATGCAAAGGAATGGCCCTGCAGCCACCTCTGGACACCACCCCAGACATAGCTGCTCTGGCTGGTGCTGGGCTTCTCAGGCGCTGGGGGCCCAACCAGATGTGCCATGAGGTCACCGCCCCAGCACCAGCAGCCCTGGACCCCAGGTGACTGCCCCAGGGAGGGGCAGGAACCCCTCACACCCTCTTGGCTCTGTCCCGTCCACCCTGTGCAGTGCCCTGGAGCAGAGGCAAAGGTGTGGGGCAGGGAGCAGGGCCACTGGGACCACTTACAATCCTGTCCAAGTTCTGGGGGTTCTGAGGGTTCTTGACCAGGAAGTGCAGGCCTAGGCTCCAAGCCACAATTGACTTTTGAGTGCTGATTTTGTATCCACAGACCTGATTTAACTCAATTTTTGTTTTTGCTTTTTGTTTTGGGGGTTTGTGGGTGCTTGGGAGTGTTATTTTGTTTAGGTTCTTTGTTGTAGTTTTCTTGCTATTTTCTATGTAGACAATGTCATGTGCAGATATGGGCAGTTTTATTCATTTCCCATCTATATGTTTTTCATTTGTTTTTCTTACCTTACTTATTTTAGGGGCTAGAACTTCCTTTTTTTGAATAAGAGTGGAGAAGTTGGTCATCCTTTCCTTGTTCCCAAACTTAGTGGTAATCATTCAGTCTCTCACTATTAAGTATGAAGTTAGCTGTAGGGTTTTTGTCGACGTTCTTTACCAAGCTTAAGTAATTCATCACTATCCCTAATGTTCTGAAAATTTGTTATCATGAATTGGTGTTGGATTTTGTCAATAATCTTCTCTATTCCTGGATGTAATCATATTATTTTTGTTCTTTAGCCTTTGTGGACTACATTAATTGATTTTTTGAATGTTGAAACAACATTGCAAACCTGGAAAAACTCTCACTTGGTCATGATGTATATTTTTTTATACAGTGTTAGATTTGGCTTGCTAATATTTTGTTAACAATTTTTGTGCTTATATTCATGACGGATTTGATACATAATGGCTTTTTTGGTATTGTCTTTGTCTGGTTTTGGTGTCAGGTTAATATTGTCCTCATCAAATGAGTTGGGAAGATTTTCCTCCTTTTAATTTTTGACAGAGGTTGTGTGGATTGGTGTGACTTCTTTAACTGATTCATATAATTTTCTGTTTAAATCATCTGGGCCCGGAACTTTTTTTTGGAAGTTTTTTTTAATTAAAAATTCAAGTTCTTGAATAGTTTTAGTGCTATTCAGATGTCTATTTAATCTTATTTGAGTTTTGATACTTTTTGGTTTTCGCGGAATTGGTCCTTTTCTTCTAAATTGTTGAGTTTATGAGCGTATTTATAGTATTCCCATATTATACTTTGTGATAGCTGCAGACTCTGGAACCATATCCTCTGTTTAACTCCTGGCACTGGTGATTTGTGTCATCTCTCTGGTATTTTTGTCAGTCTTGCTAGAGGGTTGTCAATTTCAGTGACAGTTTTGAAAAAATAACAATTTCTTTGATAGTCTCTGTTGTTTTCCTATTTTCAATTTGATTTCCATTCTGGTGTTTATTATTTCCTTTCTTGTGATTTCTTTTGGTTTATTTTTCTCTTTTTTCCTAGTTTCTTGGGATAGAAACATTTACTTGAGACCTTTTCTCTTTTCTAATATAAGCATTTAGTGCTATAAATTTCCCTGTCATCACTGTTCCAGCGACTTCATTTTTATTCTGTTCCATGTATATTTTATTTCCGTTGTGATCTCCTTCTTGAACCATGGACTATTTATAAATACGTTGTTTCATTTCAATGTGTTCTGAGATTTTTCCTCTTGTCGTTCTATTATTGATTTCCCATTTTGTTCCATTATGGTCAGAGAACACACTCTGTATGAATGATATCATTTCTTTTCAACTTTTTAAGGTTTGTTTCATGGCCCAGGATAAAGGTCTATGTTGGTGAATATTCTGCGGGAACTTGAAAAAAATGTATTCTGCCTGTTATTGACTGGAGTGTTCTATATATGTCAATAAGATCGTGTTTTAGTTGACTGTTTTTTCAGATCTACTATATTCCTTTTGATATTCTATTTATCAACAGTTGTTTTATCAGTTGCTCAGAGGACTTTGATTTGTCTAATTCTCCCTTGATGACTCTTCTCTCTTTTCTGCTCTTGGGGAAGCTGTTCAGGTAGACAGCAGGTCTGGATGGTACCAGGGCTGAGGGTCAATTTGCTAGGACAAATTAATTAATACCTACTTAGCTTCAATAGTGTACAAAATACAGCTCCTATACAGCTCTTTCCATTATTTCTTCAAATATTCTTTCTGCCACTTTCTCTCTCTCCTCCTTCTGGGATTTAGCATGCATTGGTGCTAAAGATGGTGCACCATAGTTCTCTTGGTCTCTTTTCATTTTGCTTAATTATTTTCTCCTTCTGATAGTCAGAATGGATGATCTCAAGTGCCTGGCCTTCAAATTTACTGATTCTTCTGTGATTTTAAATCTGCTCTTGAAAACCTCTACTGAATTTTAAAAAATAATTCTTTCACCTCTTTTTACTTTTCTTAATGTGGCCACAAGAACGTTTAAAATTACCTATGTGGGTCCTGTTATATGTTCCTGTGTGTGTGTGGTGTGCATGTTTATTTATTTTTAAGAGCAATTTTGGTTTCACAGCAAAATTAAGAGAAATGTACAGAAATTTCCCAATTACTCTCTGCCTCTACATATGCATAGCTTCCCGCGTTATCAACATCCCTCACCAGAGTGGTACATCTGCTACTGTTGGTGAACTCGCATTGTCACATCCATCATAAGCACCCAACGTCCATAGTTTATATGAGGGTTCACTCAGTACTGTGCATTCTATGGGTTTGGAAGAATGTATAAATGACATGTATCCATCGTTATAGAACCATATAGAGTGTTTTCACTGCCCTAAAATTCCTCTGTGCTCCACCTATTCATGCCTCCCCACCTGAAACCCTAGCAATCACTGATCTTATTATTGTCTCCATAGTTTTGCCTTTTCCAAAATATCATGAAGCTGGAATCTTACAGGTGTGTAGCTTTTTCAGGTGGGTTTCTTTCACTTAGTAATATGCATTTAAGGTTCCTCATTGTCTTCTCATGGCTTGACAGTTCGTTTCTTTTAAGCACTGAATAATATTCCATTGTCTGGATGTACCACAGTTTATGTTTCCATTATACCTACTGAAGGTTGAACTTGAAGGTTGCCTCCAAATTTTGGCAAACATGAATAAAGCTGTTATGAACATACATGTGCATGATTTTTTTGTGGACATAAGTTTTCAAATTCTTTGGGTAAATACCAAGGGGTGTGATTCCTGGATAATATGTTACAGTGTGTTTAGTTTCATAAGAGATTGCCAAACTGTCTTCAAAAGTTGGCTATACCATTTGTATTTCCACCAGCAATGAATGAGAGGTCCCGTTGCTGTACATTCTCACCAGCATTTGTTCTTGTCAGTATTCCAGATTTTGTCCATTCTAATAGGTGTGTAGTGGTATTTCATTGTTTTAATTGGAATTTTCCTGATAACATATGATGTGGAGCATCTCTTCCTACCTTTATTTTCCATCTGCATATCTTCTGAGGTGAGATGTCTGTGAAGGTCTTTGGCCCATTTTTTTGATTGAGTTTTTTGGGTTTTAAGTGTTTGTATATTTTGGATAACAGTCCTTTATCAGATATGCTTTTGTAAATATATTCTCTCAGTCCATGGTTTGTGTTATCATTCTCCTGATAGTGTCTATTGCAGAGAAGATGTTTTACATTTTAATTAGGTCCAACTTATCAATTTTTTTTAATGGATTGTGCCTTTGCTGTTGTATCTAAAAAGTCACCGCCATATCCAAAGTCTTCTAGACTTTTTTTCTTACGTTATCTTCTATGAGTTTTACAGTTTTACATTTTACATTTAGGCCTACAATCTATTTTAGTTAATTTCTGTGATGTAGTGAATTTTTCATTTGTTATCTGACATTCCAGCTCCAGAATTTTACTGGTTCCTTTTCACAGTTTCAATCTATTTATTATAATTTTCTATTTTGTGAGACATTGTTCTTCTGATTTCCTTTAATTCTTTATTTATAGTTTCCTTTATCTTTTTGAGCATATTTAAAACAGGTATTTAAATGTCTTTTCTAGTAATTCCAATATCTGTTCTTCCTCAGGGACCGTTTCCACTAATTATTTATTTTGTAAATGGTACTGTGGACAAAGAATGTCACTTGCCATATCAGTAAGCAAAGGGTGTTGCAGCCATCAAGCCATCAGCCACTGCAGATGAACCCCACCCTGAAGGTGTACCCTGAGGGAATTCAGGATGGAGAAAACAGGATACTGCCCCTAGACAGTTAAGGTGTACATCAAAGGAATGATTTCAGTGAGCCCCAACTCTTGCATCTTCCCATACATAGAAAAGTGCCTAATTCATTAACTTGAGATGTCTAGTTTTTCCTTCCAACTACCTAGTGGTTTTTGGCAGAAACTCCTATATATCCCGGCTCCTTCCTTACCTTGCTGGAGTAGTCCCTGGTTGCTGAGAGGCTGTCTCCCAGGCTTAAGTCCTCATTATGTCTGCTTAATAAAACATATTTCTCAACTGTTAGCTTGTGCAATTTTTTTCAGTTGACAGTACATAGGTTCTTATCTCTTCTCATGCTTTGAAATTTTTGTTGAAAACTATATTTGGAATGTTATAAAGAGGCAACTCTGGAAATGAGATTCTCCTCCCTTTCTTGAGTTTATTGTTGTTTGTATTTTTAGGGACTTTTAAAAATTATTTTTGAGAGACTCTCTCCTTTGCCATATGTGGTCATTGATGACTCTATCTCATTACCTTTGTTCATTAGCTTTTATTAGTTCATTTATTTGTTCATTAGCTTTTATTTTATTAGCCAGTGTTTTCACAGAGAACCCTTTAAGTGTCTGGATATAAAAAAAACAACTCAGTCTTTTCAGGTAGGCTATGTGTGTGCATTTGGGCATAACTTCAACACATCTAGGCAGATTACAACTATGCGTTCACCTTCATTTCTTGTTTATACACACACACACACGCTGCACATACGTAGAGAGAGAGAGAGAGAGAGAAGAATTTAGTATAAGGAATTGAAGCATATAACTTGTAAGACAGAACAGCAGGCTGAAAATTCAGGTGAAAGATGATTTTACAGTCTTGAGTCTGAAATCTGCAGGAAAGGCCATCAGGTAGGAAACTCAGGCAGGATTTCTATGTAGCAAACTTGAGGAAGAAAAAAAGCTTGTTCAGGAAACCTTAGACTTTGCCCTTAGAGCTTCGCCTTGGCTGATGCCCACCCAAATAATGAAGAGTAATCTGCTTTACTCCAAGTCTACTAACTGTAAATATTAATCACATCTAAAAATATCTTCACAGCAACATCCAGACTGGTGTTTGGCCAAAGAACTGGGCACCATAGCCAGGCATGTTGACAAAAAATATTAACTATCACAATTTGCATGTAAATGTTTTTGAGGAACACTGTCCCCAAAGTCACTTCTCTGACATGAGAGAGATCTGAATTAGATGAAAAAAGGTAAGTCCTTTGCAATAGACCTTCAGGGAGCCACTAGACATTTCCAAATGGACAATCACAATTCTTTGAGGGCAAGGATCTGCTGCTCTCACCAGCACCAGGAAACCACACTGGGAACATGGGTTGACATCAAACCCGGGAGGTGGGGTGGGACAAAAGTAAGTTAAAATGTCACAATGCACTCCTACCAGGTTTTAGTCACCTTTTTCTTGTTTAAGCATTTGATTGGTTGCTATAAACCTTTGATTATTTTCCAGACATCTGAAAAGTTGATTTTGACGTTGATTTTACCAGTGCTTTTGTAGAGGGATGGTCCTTTGGAACTCCCTACGCTGACATTTTTGTTGCTGTCACTACCATCAAGATGCATTTTAAGGAACATTTAAGAAAAAAAGAACGTGTTTAAAAGAAGAAAACTTATCCTCCATAGAATGCAGTGTATTTTTCACCATCAGTCGACCACAGTCTGGAAATTTTTACAGTAGTGAACCTACTCATAACCATAGTGATGACTAGAATTAATATGATTTGTTGAGCATTTTACTCTGTGCAACTGATGCCCAAATTGCCTCACATGTGTGATCTCCTTTGATCCACACAGACAGTGTAGCAATATGTTCTATTTAACCTAAGAACAGAAGAGGCAGATCATATAGGAACATTCCCTATTTTATTGAATAAGAAACTGAGGATTAGCCACTGACACAATATCAAAAGGAGAAAATCTAGCAAAATTAGATTTGTCACTCAATTTGGGACAAGTCAACTTCTTGACCCTTCAGTTTCTTCATTGTAAAATGGGAACAAGAATATCTACATTCTAGGAAAGTTCTGAAGGTATAGTGGTATAACATATGTTCAATTGCTAGCAGACACGTGCTCAACTAATATTTAAACTAACAATGATAAGGAGGATTAGGGCTGCTATGTTCTCAGCCTCCACTATGAAAGTCCAGCACTAAATAGCTAATTTCATTAAATAGACTGCCAACTTGCACTGACTGTACAGGAGAAATAACAAGTCATTTCATGTTGTCATTTATCAGAATATTGCAATATGGACCTAACCTCAAAGGAAATTTATGTTTGGAAATTAATATTCAGGCATTGAGATGTAACACAAGGCCCAAAGAGTTGCAATACTGTTGCTTAATTTGGTGAAAAATCTAACCTTTCTGATTCTCAGTTTACAATTTACTGTAAAAAGGCATCATAAGAAATCATTGGAGAAAATTTGAAAACCAAAAGCAAATACTTTGAAAAGACCAATATGATTGACAAGCCTCTATCCAGGCTAGCTAAGAAAAAAAAGAGGATGTAAGTTGCTAATATAAGAAATGAAAGAGAAGAGATCACTACAGATCCCATAGGCACTGAAAGGGTAACAGTATATAATGAACAACTCTATGCCCACAAACTTGATAACCCTGACCAATTCCTAAAAAGACACAATTATCCAATACTCCCACAAGAAGAAATACACAATCTGAATAGGCTTCTATTTATTAAAGGAGTTGAATTAATGATTAATACCTTCCAAAGCAGAAAACCACAGGCCAAGATGGGTTGGCCATTGAATTCTAACAAATATTTGAAGAAGGAATTATACCAATTCTGTAAAAGCTACTCCAAGAGATAGAACAAGGTAGAATACTTCCTAACTCATTCTATGAGGCCAGCCTTGTCCTAATACCAAGCCCAGGCAAAAACATTATAAGAAAAATACACATCAATATCTTTCATTAACACAAATGCAAACTCCTCAATAAAATAGTAGTAAATCAAATACTATAATTTATAAGAACAGTGCATATATCATGAACATGTGAGATTTTGAAATTACCAAGAGAAAAGTGACTCATTCCCTACAAGAGAAACTCCATAAGACTGGGTTTCTCAGTAGAAACGTTGCAGGTCAGGAGAGAGAATGATGTGTTCAAAATGCTGAAAGAAACAAAAAGCCTATCAAGAATACTTTACTCAGCAAGCTGTCCTTTGCATATAAAAGTGAGATAAAACTTTGCCAGCCAAACAAAAAATGAGGTAATTAATCACCACTAAACCTGCCTTTACAAGAAATCCTAAAGGGAGTCTTCAAGCTGAACCAAAATGATGCTAATTAGTAACATGTAAACCTGTAAAAGTATAAAACTCACTGGTAAATGTAAGCCTATAGTCAAACTCAAAATACTCCAAAACTGTAATGGCAGTGTGTAAATCACATTTAACTTGAGTGTAAAGGTTAAAAAACACACACACAAAAATAAATTTAAAATAACTTTAGCTAAATAATTTGATAATGGATACACTAAGTAAAACAATATAAATCATGACATCAAAAACATAAACGTGATGGTAAAGTAAAAGTATAGAGTTTTTGTATGCAATCAACATTAAATTGTTATTGCCACACAGCTCGCAGTGCCATGTTGGCAGGGGTGTGTGGAATGACTCTGTTTCAGAAAAGAGAAGACAAGATGGTGGAGTAGAAGATCTTGAGTTCACCTCCTCCCATGAGAACATCAAAATCACAACAAACTGCTGAACAATCAACAATAAAGAAGACTGGAACCTACTGAAGACAAAGAAATCACAATGAGATAGTAGGAGGGGTGTACTCACAATATAATCAAATTTCATACCCCCTGGTGGGTGACCCAGAAACTGGAGAATAATTATATCACAGAAATTCTCCCATGGGAGTGTGAGTTCTGAACCCCATGTCATGCTCCCCAGGCTGGGGGTCTGGCTACAGGATGAGGAGCCCTAAGAGCATTTGACTTTGAAGGCCACCAGGTCTTGTTTGCAGGAGCTCCAGAAGAGTGGGGGAAACAGAGACTCCAATATTGGAGGATGAACACAAGGTCTCATTTGCACTGGGAACCAGGGCAAAAGCAGTGACTTTGTAGGAGCCTGGGCCAGACCTACATGCTGGTCTTGAATTTATTCAGGTATGCAAGAGTGGTTCAAAATTTGAAAATCAATTGATGTAATCTATCCTATCAACAGTCTGAAGAAGATAATTGCATGAATATATATGAATATATATATATATATATGCAGAAATTGGATTGAACAAAATCCAATGCCCATTCAGCAAAGTAGGAACATGGGAACTTCCTCAATTTGACAAGTTCATATACAAAAACCTACCGTTAATATCACATTCAGCAAGATGGTGGAATACCATCCTTTCTACCATCCTCTTCCCACAGAGGTACAGATTTTCATAATCTCCCCAGCATAAGAGTACCTTTGTGGAAGTCCTGGAGTCCAGAGAAGTCCCAGCACACCAATTGAGCAAAAAAATCCAAGAATAGAAACACTGAAGAGGGTAAGAAGCACAGTTTCACCTGACCCACAACACCCCTCCCCCAAGGCAGCACAGCTCAGTGCCAAGAGAGATCCCCTCAACACAATTTCTCCCACAAGGGAGAGTGAAAACATAGTGAGTGAACTCATGGCTTCCCCAGCAAGAAGTCCACTTCTTTCTTGCCCCACCCAGGATACTGAGGTAGGTGGAAGAGTTTGGGTGTAGGGAAAAGAAGTGGGGACTCACAACAACCAGGGCTCAGAATTCAATAATGGGCCATAGATTCTATAGTCAGCTTCACAGACTGCAACAGGAGGCACACCCATGAGTCACTTGGTGTGCCTCACTTTCAGAACACTCCCTCCCCCAACTGGCCCACAGGAATTCCCAAAACACAGCTCTATTCAGCCTCCCCTGTGGCTGGCTCCCATTGCTTGACCCCACAGATGGCAAGTGTGATCCTCTGCAGACAGCTTGAGAAAACATGCCAATGGCCATATCAACTCTGCAGAATTGGGAGAAGGCACACAAACTTGAGCAATTCAGGGAACTGCACTATGGTAAACAAACAGGAGGCTCTCAGCACCTTGCCTGGTATTGTGGGATCAAGAGAGACAAAATCTTAGGAATTCCCTCCTCCTAAGAGGGAACAAGGAGTGCAGAGTTGGTGCATCCATAGAAATGGTCTGCAAGTGCCTCAAAATCCATAGCTGGGCTGGCTGGTGAAGGTGTTCCTCTCCTATAGCCAGTCAGTAAGAACTGTAGGAGGTGTCTACATCTTCAAATGTGAAAACAGCAACACAGAATTTCAATGTTAATGGAAAATCAAGAAAGCATGATACTATAGAAGGAACATAATAATATTCCAATAACTGACCCCAAAGAAATGAAGAGCTATGAATTGTCTGACAAAAATTCAAAATAGTTGTTTTAAGGAAGCTGGTGAGCTACAAGAGAACACAGATAACTCAGCCAAATCAGGAAAACCATACATGAACAAAATTAGAATTTCAATAAAGAAATAGAAATAATGAAAAAGAACCAAAGAGAAATTCTAGAGCTGAAGAAAGCATCGAATAAAGAAAAATTCCATAGAGAACACCAAAAACAGATTTCATCATGCAGAAGAAAAATCTGTGAACTCAAAGACAGGTCATTTGAAATTATCATGTCAGAGGACAACAAAGAGTGAAAGGATCAAAGATAGCCTACAGGATTCATCAGACACCATGAGGGAACTAATATACAGATTATGAGAGTCCCAGAAGAAGAGAGCAAGAAAGAGATGTAAAGCTTACTTAAAGAAATAATGGCTGAAAACATTCCAAATCTTGAAAAAGCTATTTATGGATATCCAGGAACACGAAGGTCAAAGGTGCCCAAAGAGTATCAACTCAAATTGAATTTCACCAAGACACATTACAATCAAACTGTAAATAATCAAAGACAAAGAGAATTTTTTTTTTTTTTGGTCCCCGTGAGGGGAAGTGCACCGTTCCTGGAGATACTGCAATACCAGGTCGATGCGTGGAGCGGACAGAGCAAGCTCCTATTCCGACTCCCAGCTCCAAAAATCCATTTAATATATTGTCCTCGGATAGAGGACGTATCAGATATTAAACTGATAAGAACAGATACTACACTTGATCTTAGCCAAAAGGCTGAGAAGTGATGACAAAGAGAATTTTGAATTCACCAAGAGAAAAGTGATTCATTCCATACAAGAGAAACTCCATAAGATTCTAGATTTCTCAGTAGAAACCTTGCAGTTCAGGAGAGAGTGAGATGATATGTTCAAAATGCTTTAAGAAAAATTTAAAAAGCCTACCAAGAATACTTTACCCAGTAAAGCTGTCCTGTGGAAATAAAGAAGAGATAAAACTGCCAGCCAAACAAAAAATGAGGTAATTAATCATGACTAAACCTGACTTTACAAGAAATGCTACAGGAAGTTATTCAAGCTGAACTAAAATGATGCTAATTAGTAACATGTAAACCTATAAAAGTATAAAACTAAAAGTATAAAACTCACTGGTAAATGTAAGTATATAGTCAAACTCAAAATACTACAAAACTTTAATGGTGGTGTGTAAATCACATTTAACTCGAGTGTAAAGGTTAAAAAAACAAAAGAATTAAAAATAACTATGCCGGGAGGACCTTCAAGATGGTGGAGGGGGGCTTCCCTGGTGGCGCAGGGGTTGAGAGTCCGCCTGTAGGGGACACGGGTTCGTGCTCCGGTCCGGGAAGATCCCACATGCTGCAGAGCGGCTAGGCCCGTGAGCCATGGCTGCTGAGCCTGCGCGTCCAGAGCCTGTGATCTGCAACGGGAGAGGCCAAAACAGTGAGAGGCCCGTGTACCGCAAAAAAAAAAAAAAGATGGTGGAGGAGTAAGACGTGGAGATCACCTTCCTCCCCACAGATACATCAAAAATACATCTACATGTGGAACAACTCCTACAGAACACCTCCTGAACACTGTCAGAAGATCTCAGACTTCCCAAAAGGCAAGAAACCCCCCCACTGTACCTGGGTAGGGCAAAAGAAAAAAGAAAACACAGAGACAAAAGAATGCGGACTGGACCTGCCCCTCTGGGAGGGAGCTGTGAAGGAGGAAAAGTTTCCACAAACTAGGAAGCCCCTTCACTGGCAGAGACAGGGGGATGGGTGCGGGGGAAGCTTCAGAGCCACAGAGGAGAGCGCAGCAACAGGGGTGCAGAGGGCAAAGTGGAGAGATTCCTGCACAGAGGATCAGTGCCGGACAGCACTCACCAGCCTGAGAAGCTTGTCTGCTCAACCACTGGGGTGGGTGGGGGCTGGGAGCTGAGGCTCGGGCTTCGGAGGTCAAATCCCAGGGAAAGGACTGGAGTTGGCTGTGTGAACACAGCCTGGAGGGGGCTAGTGCACCACAGCTAACTGGGAGGGAGTGCAGGAAAAGGTTTGGAACTGCCTAACAGTTAAGAGACCATTGTTTCGGGGTGCACGAGGAGAGGAGATTCAGAACACCATGTAAATGAGCTTCAGAGATGGGCTTGAGCCACGGCTATCAGCATGGACACCAGAGACGGGCATGAAGTGCTAAGGCTGCTGCTACAGCCACCAAGAATCCTGTGTGCAATCATAGGTCACTATCCACACCTCCCTTCCTGGAGCCTGTGCAACCCACCACTGCCAGGGTCCCGTGATCCATGGACAACTTCTCCGGGAGAACACTCGGCGTGCCTCAGGCTGTTGCAATGGCACACTGGCCTCTGCCCTCACAGGCTCGCTCCACATTCCGTACCCCTCCCTCCCCCCAGCCTGAGTGAGCCAGAGCCCACTAATCAGCCACTTCTTTAACCCCCTCCATTCTGGGTGAAAAACAGACGCCCTCAGGCGACCTACATGCAGAAGCGGGGCCAAATACAATGCTGAACCCCAGGAGCTGTGCAAACAAAGAAGAGAAAGGGAAATTTCTCCACACAGCCTCAGGAGCAGCGGATTAAATCCCCACAAGCAACTTGATGTACCCTGCATCTGTGGAATAACTGAATAGACAATGAATCATGCCAAAATTGAGGTGGTGGACTTGGGGAGCAACTGTAGACTTGGGGTTTGCTGTATGCAACAGACTAGTTTCTGATTTTTATGTTTATCTTAGCATAGATTTAGTGCTTCTTGTAATTGGTGGATTTGTTTATTGGTTTGGTTGCTCTCATATTTTAAAATTTTTTTGCTGTACATGGGCCTCTCACTATTGTGGCCTCTCCCATTGCAGAGCACAGGCTCCGGACGCGCAGGCTCAGTGGCCATGGCTCACGGGACCAGCTGCCCCACGGCATGTGGGATCTTCCCGGACCAGGTCACGAACCCATGCCCTCTGCATCGGCAGGCAGACTCTCAACCACTGCGCCACCAGGGAAGCCCTTAAATTTTTTAATAATACTTTTTTTGTTTTAATAACTTTATTCTTTTTCTTTCTTTTATTTCTCCCTTTTCTTCTGAGTCATGTGGCTGACAGGGTCTTGGTGCTCCATCTGGGTGTCAGGCCTGAGCCTCATAGGTGGGAGAGCTGAGTTCAGGACATTGGTCCAACAGATATCTCCCAGCTCCATGTCATATCAAATGGTGAAAATCTCCCAGAGATCTCCATCTCAACACTAAGACCCATCTCCACTCAATGACCAGCAAGCTACAGTGCTGGACACCCTATGCCAAACAACTAGCAAGACAGGAACACAACCTCACCCACTAGCAGAAAGGCTGCCTAATATCATAAGGTTACAGACACTCCAAAACACACCACCAGACGTGGACCTGCCCACCAGAAAGACAAGATCCAGCCTCATCCACCAGAATATAGGCACTAGTCCCCTCCACCAGAAAGCCTACACAACCCACTGAACCAAACTTAGCCACTGGGGGCAGACACCCAAAACAAAGGGAACTACCAACCTGCAGCCTGTGAAAAGGAGACCCCAAACACAGTAAGTTAAGCAAAATGAGAAGACAAATACACAGAAGATGAAGGAGCAATGTAAAAACCCACCAGACCAAACAAATGAAGAGGAAATAGGCAGTCTACTTGAAAAAGAATTCAGAGTAATGATAGTAAAAATGATCCAAAATCTTGGATTTTTCTTTGTATTTAATTTTTGATAGTTTGATTAATATGTGTCTTAGTGTGTTTCTCCCTGAATTTTTCCTGTAGGAATGGGACTCTCTGTGCTTCCTGGACTTGGTTGACTGTTTCCTTTCCCATGTTAGGGAAGTTTTCAACTATAATCTCTTCAAATATTTTTCAGTACCTTTCCTTTTCTCTTCTTCTGGGACCCCTATAGTTCGAATGTTGGTGTGTTTAGTATTGTCCCAGAGGTCTCTGAGACTGTCCTCAATTCTTTTCATTCTTATTTCTTTATTCTGCTCTGCAGTAGTTATTTCCACCATTGTATCTTCCATGTCACTTATTTGTTCTTCTGCCTCAGTTATTCTCCTATTGATTCCTTCTAGTGTATTTTCCATTTCAGTTTTGTGTTCTCCATCACTGATTGTTTGTTCTTTAGTTCTTCTAGGTCTTTGTTAAATATTTCTTGTATCTTCTCAATCTGTGCCTCCATTCTATTTTTGAGGACTTGGTTCATCTTTATTATGATTACTCTGAATTCTTTTTCAGGTAGATTGCCTATTTCCTCTTCATTTATTTGGTCTTGTGGGGTTTTACCTTGTTCTTTCTTCTGTAATCTATTTCTCTGTCATCTCATTTTGTCTAACCTACTGTTAAGGTCTCCTTTCCTTAGGCTTCAGTGTCTGTAGTTCCTCTTGCTTTTGTTGTCTGCTCCCAGTCAGTGAGGTTGGTCCAAGGGCTTGTGTAGGCTTCCCAGTGGGAGGAACTGGTGCCTGTGCTTGGGGGTGTGGAGATGAGTCTTTTCCCTCTGAAAGGCAGGGCCACATCAGGTGGTGTGTTTTGGGGTGTCTGTGATCTTAGTATGACTTTAGGTAGCCTGTCTGATGATGGGTGAGGCTGTGTTCCTGTCTTGCTGGTTGCTTGGTGTGAGGTGTCCAGCACTGGAGCCTGCAGGTTGTTGTGTGGGGCTGCATCTTGGTGTTGATATGGATACCTCCAGAAGTATGCACACCGATTAATATTCCCTGGGCCCAGGTATTCTCTGGTGGTCCAGTGTCCTAGACTTGGCACTTCCACCCCAGAGGCCCAGGCCTGACCCCTGGATGGGGAACCAAGCGCCCACAAGCTGCCCAATGTAGCCAGAGATAAAAGAAAGAACAGAAAAGAAACCCAAGGCAAAGAGCAAAAACAACAGCAAACAGCAGCAACAACACAACACACACACACAGAATAAAATAAAATAAATTTAAAAAAACAAGAGAAAAAACAAACAAAAGAATTCAAACATGAGAACAGTCAATAAGGCCTTAACGAACAAAACTTAAAAAATGAAAAATAAAACAAAAACAGATAGCAAACAAAAAACAAGAAAAGTGAAGAAAACAAAATATACACATATAAACAATCAAAAAAACAAAAGAAAAAATAAAATGAAAGAACAAAACAAGAAAAGAAACAAGTAAAGTAAAAATAGAATATATATATATATTTAAAAAATAAATGATAAAAAATAATAAAAGGAACAACAGCAACAACTGAACAAAATGAAACAAACAAAACTGAATAATAGAATTAAGAATATTTTCCTGGGCCCTCCTCTGTCAGTGTCATTGCTCCCTCAGTGAGCCACAGCCAATCCCCACCTTCCCAGGAGGACCTCCAATAACTCTAGGTAGGTCTCTGGACCTGCTGTGGGCACTGTGGGGCCAGCTCAGACTCTGACCTGGCTTGACTCCCACATGTATGTTCCCTAAAACTCCAGTGCTATGAAGGATAGATCAGTCTCAACTGTGGGAACACTCATTGTCTATTCAGGTATTCCACAGAGGCTGGATTTACCAAGTCAATCTTGGGGATTTAATCCATGGCTTGTGCAGCTGCATGGAAAGACTTCCATTCCTCTTCCTTAGTCGCATGGCCCTGGGGCTCAATTCTCGTTTTGGCCCCACCTCTGCATGTGTGCCACCCTCAGGAATCTGTTCCTTGCCCAGGTGTGAGTGGGTGAAAGCAGTGGCTGCTTGGGGCACACTTACTCAGGCCAGGGAGGGGTATGGCAGACACAATTAGGGTGTTCATGAGCTGCCTGCAGCAGCGGGGACCAGCAGGCAGTTGCAACGGTCTGGGGCATGCTCACTCTGGTGGGAGTGCCTGGCAGTGCCTGCAGAGGCAGGAGCTGGCATGTGGGGGCAGTGGTGGCCCTGCCCCCCTCACACCTCTCAACAATGGTGCCCCACTTTCCAGGCAGTGCATGCTTCCTCTAGGGGCATTCCCAGCTGCGCATCCCCTCACTCCTGTCCCCACTGCTATATCCGCGCAGCTTACAGCACTCCTCTGCCCAGATCCATTCTCCCAACCCCATGCTTTAGCACTCAGCCCAGCCAGCATCAGCAGACTCTCATCCCAGGCAGGGGAGCCCAGGGCTGATGCCCAAGGAGGCTTTGGGATGGGCAGCACTCAGGCCTCTGGAGCCCACATGGGCAGAGGAGACCCTGGCCCGAGGGATGGGTGTGCCCGCTCAGATGGGAGCCCTTCCCAATGCCCATGAAGGCTGAAGAAGCTGGTAGGTGGGGAAAGGGGTTATAATGGCAGTTCTGCCCCTTGTACGCCACTCAAAAATGACGCCTTGCTTTTATGGTGTCCCAGGTTTTTTCTGCAGACTTTCCTGGTTGTGCAGCTCCTTACTCTTGTCCCTTCAGGCTATCTTTTCACACCCAACAGCTGTCCCCTCCCTGGGTCCGTGCTCCAAACCCCAATTTCCTGCACCCAGCCTCCCTTTGCAACAAGTGACTCATGTCTCAGGCTGGAATGTGCAGAGCTGCAGTGTAGACCATGCAGTTCTTATTTTTTCCTGCCTTCTACAGACTGTCCACTGCATTCTCCTTTGATCCCCTGAAGGTCCTTTTCTGTCCCAGCTGATTTCCCCACCATGAGAGAGTTTTTCTGAATGTGAGGACCTCCCCTCACCTTCAGCTTCCCACCAGGGTTGCTGGTCCCTTTTTTGATTCCTCTTTTCTTTTTTTCTTCTTTCTTTCATCCTAGACAGTTGTGAGGGGATGTTTCTTGTCCTCTTAGGTGTCCAAAGTCTTCCGCTAATGTTCAGCAGGTGCTCTATGAGAACTGTTACGTTTGTAGTTGTATTCTTGATATACTTGTGAAGAGTGACGAATTCCACATCCTCCTATTCCACCATCTTGACTCCTCCCCTCTCTTGTTTCTTGATGTAGGCATTTATCAGTATAAATTCCCCTCTTATAACAGCTTTTGTAGAAACACATGGGTTTTGATTGCTTCAATTTTAGTTTCAAGATATTTCTTGATCTCGCTTTTAATTTCTTCTTTGACCCATCAATTGCTGCTGAGCATGTTGTTTTTGTTGTTGTTTTTAACATCTTTATTGGAGTATAATTGCTTTACAATATTGTGTTTCTGCTGTATAACAAAGTGAATCAGCTATACATATACATATATCCCCATATCCCCTCCCTCTTGCATCTCCCTCCCACCCTCCCTATCCCACCCCTCTAGGTGGTCACAAAGCACCGAGCTGATCTCCCTGCGCTATGCAGCTGCTTCCCACTAGCTATCTATTTTACATTTGGTAGTGTATATATGTCCACTGAGCATGTTGTTTAATTCCCAACTATCTGTTAATTTTCCAGCTTTCCTCCTGCTATTGATTTCTAATTTCATACCATTGTAGTCAGAAAATATACTAGCTATAATTTCAATCTTTTTTAAAATTTGGTAAGACTTGATTTGTGACATATTATATAATTTATCCTGGAGAATGTTCTGTGTGTGCTTAAGAATATTCTGCTGCTCTTGGATGGAATATTCTGTACATGTCTGTTAGTTCCATTTATTCTATAGTGTGGTTCAAATCCAATGTTTCCTTATTTATTTTTTGTACAGATGTCCTATCTGTTGTTGAAAGTGGGGCATTGATGTCTTCTACTATTATTGTATTGCTGTCTATTTCTCTTTTCAGAACTGTTAGTGTTTGCTTAATATATGTAGATTCATATATATTTACAATTGTTATATCTTCTTTCTTATTTATTTTATTTTATTTTATTTTTTTATTGGAGTATAGTTGCTTTACAATGTTGTGTTAATTTCTACTGTACAGCAAAGTGAATCAGTTATACGTATACATATATCCACTCTTTTTAAGATTTCCTTCCCATTTAGGTCACCACAGATCATTGAGTAGAGTTCCTTGTGCTATACAGTAGGTTCTCATTAGTTATCTATTTTATACATAGTAACGTATATATGTCAATCCCAATCTCCCAATTTGTCCCACCCTCCCTTCCCCCCTTGGTAACCATAAGTTTGTTCTCTACATCTGTGACTCTATTTCTGCATTGCAAATAAGTTCATCTGCACTATTTTTCTAGATTCCACATATAAGCTATATTATACAATATTTGTTTTTCTCTTTCTTAATTACTTCATTCTGTATGACAATCTCTAGGTCCATCCACATCTCTGCAAATGGCACTATTTCATTCCTTTTTATGTCTGAGTAATATTCCCTTGTATATATGTACCACATTTTCTTTATCCATTCCTCTGTCAATGGACATTTAGGTTGCTTCCATGTCCTGGCTATTGTAAATAGTGCTGCAATGAACATCAGGGTTCATGCATCCTTTACAATTGTTATATCTTCTTGACCCCTTTATCATTACATAATTACCATATTTGCCTTCTGTTACTATTTTTTGCTTAAAGACTATTTTTTCTGATATACATATAGCTACCCCTCCTCTCTTTTGGTTTCCACTTGCATGGAATATCTTTTGTCATCTCTTTACTTTGAGCCTATGTGTGTCCTTAAAGTTGAAGTGAGTCTCCATAGGCATCATATAGTTGGGTCCTATTTTTTCATCCATACAACCACACTTTGCCATTTTATTAGAGAATTCAATCCATTTACATTTAGAGTAATTCTTAATAGGTAAACTATAGGTAAAGACTGACTAATGCCATCCTATTAATTGTTTTCTGGATGTTTTGTAGCTTGATTGTTCTTTTCTTCCTTTCTTGCTGTCTACTATTGAGGATTGATAATTTTCCACAGTGATATTGTTTGATTCCCCTCTTTCTATCTTCTTTTGTAACTGCTTTGCAGTTGACAAGGAGGCTTACATAAATCTTCTTATATATATAACAGTCTATTTTACACTGATAACAATTTAACTTTGATTGCATGCAAAAACTATATACTTTAATCCTCTTTCCTTTTATACTTTTTATGTCACTATTTTAATCTTTTTTTATTGTGTATCCATTAAATTGTTGAAGCTCTAGCTATTTTGGGTACTTTTGTTTTTTAACCTTTATGCTAGAGTTAACTAGTTAACACATCACCATTTTACAGTATCAAGCTGTTTCGAGTCTAATTATATGTTCACTTTTGCCAATGTGTTGCTTATTTTCTTATGTTTTCATGTTAGTAATTAGCATTCTTTTGTTTCAGCTTCAAGAATTCCTTTCAGCATTTCTCGTAAGGCAGCTTTAGTGGTGATGAAATCCCTCAGCTTTTGCCCGGGAAACTCTTTATCTCTCTTTCATTTTTGAAGGATAACTTTGCTGGCTAAGGTATTCTTGGTTGGCAGTTTCTTTTAGCACTTTGAGTATATCATCCCACTCTCTCCTAACCTGTAAGTTCATTGCTGAGAAATCCACTGATAGCCTTATGGGTGTTCCCTCATTGTAGAAAATTTTTTTCCTGTTGCTTGTAAAATTCTCTCTTTGTCTTTAAACAATTTTATTATTATGTATCTTGGAGAACATTGTTTTGGATTGAAATTTTGAGGTGACCTATTAGCTTCATGAACCTGAATAACTATATCCCTTCCCAGGTTTGTGAAGTTCTCAGCCATTATTTTTTTAAATAAGCTTTCAGCCATTTCTCCATCTCTTCTTCTGGGACTCCAGTTAAGTATAATATTTCTTTTGATGGTATTTCATAATTTCCATAGGCTTTCTTCATTCGTTTTCATTCATTATTTTTTTTTTTTGCTTCTCTGATTGGATAATTTCAATTGATCTGCCTTCTAGCTCACTGATTCTCTCTTCTGTTTGTTAAAGTGTGCTGTTGGAGTTCTCTGTTGTATTCTTCCATTCAGTGATTGTATTTAGCTCCAAAATTTGTTTGGTTATTTTTTTATGCTTTCTATCTCTTTATTGACTTCTCCATTCGTTCTTGCACTGTTTCCCTGACATCATTAAATTGTTTATCTGTGTTCTCTTGTAGCTTTCTGAGCATCTGTAGAAAAATTATTTTGAATTCTTTGTTGAACACTTCCTTGAGCTCTATTTCTCTGGGGACAGTTGCTGGTGGTTTACTGTATTCCTTTGGTAGAGATGTATTTTCCTGATTTTTTTCATGATTCCTGTAGCCTTGGCTATGTATCTGTACACTTGAAGGAGTAGTCAACTCTTCTAGACTTTATGGACTGACTTCAGTAACAGAAGCATTTCACCTATGAATAGAGGCACACTGTATCATGCTGTGACCTGGTTCTAGTGGTCCAGGGCGCCAAGTATGGGGGCTTGTGGTGGCACTGCGTTTGGGAAGCATGATGTCTCTTCAGTTTAGGCCAATTTTGTCCACCAACTATGTGGTCCATGGTGAGCACAGCACAGTGTGGGGGGGTATGCAGTGGATGCAAGGACTGTTGGACTCCTTAGTGGCACCTCTAGATCTAGCAGCTAGGGACCAGGGCAGTCAGTGGTGCTGGTCAGAGACAGTGGTGTGCACACACTCAGCTGCAGAGGCTAGCTGCAGACACCTGTGCCTGCACACTTTTTCCTTAAGCATGTGTGCTTCAGTGGAGGCTGATAGTGGAAGTTGGGCTAGGGACATGCAGGTACACAGCTAGAAGGGCTAGCTATGGGTAGGTGTGATGTTGCCAGCCAGTGATTAATCCAGGCCCACAAACAGCTGCAGGGGCTGTGGCATTCCATGTGATCACCTGTGGCTCCAACTCTCCCTGCCCATCTTACCCCGGGCATGTGTACTGCAGTGGAAGCTGATGGCTGATGACAGGATCCAGGCTGGAAGCATGCAGGCACACAGTTGAAGAAGTTAACTATGGGTGGGTGTGGTAGTGCTGGACAGTGACAGAAGACAGGGCCTGATCTGGGCTCAGAAGTTGCTCCAGGAACCCTGGCTTTTGGTGTGCCCACTGTGGCTGCACGATCTTCCTCAGGGTATGAAAGCTACAGTGGAGGCATAAGGATAGTTCCATGTAGATGTGCAGATGGAGGCCCCAAGCAGAAGCACAGTGGTGAAAGTCACCCAGGGTGCTTAGGCTGGCATTTTGCACTCATGCAGATGCAGAGGCTCAACATGGCTATGTGTGTGGCTCCTGGGCTCTGGCAGTAGCATGGAAGGACTCAGGCAGCTGGCAACTTATACTTGCATAGCTTCAGGATCCTGGATAGCTGTTGGTATGGTTCCTGGGCTCTGACAGGGGTGGGAGGAGGAAAGGAGTGGGAAGGAACTCAGATGGCTGGCATCAGCAAATGCAAATACCTGTGGAGTGAAAGCTGGTGAAATATGCAGGCAATCCACAGCAACTGTGTTGGCTGTTGGTTTCCTCAGTGGTGAAATTTGCTGAATTCGTCTGCAGAGCAGGTCTTTGTGAACTATGATTGCTCCTGCTGTATGTCTGCTAATAATAGCCTCTGCTTTTCTTCCTTGTTCCTAGCTGGCTCTATACATTTCAGCTTTGCTGGTCTAGGTGGGGTGAAACCAAAGTGGGAACTTTCTGCAATGCCTCAAGAGGCTGGATAAGCTGTTTGCTCACCCCTACTCTTCCTTTCCTAGAGAGAGGAACTCTTTCTTGGTGGAAGTTTTTTCTTGGTGCTGAACAATGCTGCTTTGGGAGATGGGATGTTGCAGATGGAATGAAGTTGTCTTCTTTCTCTGCTTGTGTGGTTCTCAAAAATACTGGGTTTTGTTCCACTGTGCTGCTAAAATTCCTAGGTGGACTCTAGAGGTTTTCCAGAGCTGTTTTTATTCATGGATAGCTGTTCAATCATTGAACTTTTGAGGGGGGGTGCTGGGGAAGCAGGGTTCTTCTGCATTTCAGTTTTCCCCAGAAACTAATGGCTGATTTTTCATCAAAAACCATGGAGGCCAGAAGGCATACTTAAAGTGTGAAAAGAAAAAAATAGTCAACTAAGAATTCTATATCTGTCAAAACTATTCATCAGAACTGAAGGAGAAATCAAGACAGCCCCAAACAAACAAAATCAGAAGAATTTGTCACCAGTAGACGTGCCCTACAAGAAATGCAAAAGGGAGTCCTTCAGGCTGAAAGGGAAGGATGCTAGATAGCCATACACAGAAATAAAGAACACCGGTAAAGGTAATTAAATAGGTAAATATAAAATTCAGTATTATTTTATTATTGGTTTGTAACTTTTCTTTTTTACTACATGATTTGAAAGACAAATTCGTAAAACAATAATTATAAGTCAATGCTAGTGGATACACATCGTATAAAGATGTAAGTTATGACAATAACATCATAAAGGGGAAAGGACAGAGGTGTCTAAGAGTGTAAGAGCAGAGCTTTGCATGCTACTGAAGCTGTTAGTATTAATTCAAACTAAAATGTTATGAATTCAATATGTTACTTATAATCCGCAGGATAACCACGAAGAAAATAACTCAAAATATACAAAAAGGAAAATGAGAAGGGAACCAAAATGGAACACAACAACAAAAAATCAATTAAACACAAATGAAGGCAGTAATGGAGGTAATGAGGAAGGAAAAGCTATAAGACATATAGAAAAAAATAGCAAAATGGTGAAGCAAATTCTTCCTTATCAGTAATAAGTTTAAATGTAAGTAGAGTAAACTCTAATCAAAAGGCATAGATTGGCAGAATGGATGAAAAAATTATGATCAAACTATATGCTGCCTACAAGAGACTCATTTTAATCAAAAGAAACTGGTAGGTTGAAAGTGAAATTATGGAAAGAATACTCCACACAAATAGTAACTAAAAGAGAACTGGGGTAGTTATACAAATATCATACTAAACAGACTTTAATTCAAAATGTGTTTCAAGGTACAAAGAAGGACATTACATATTGATTAAAAGGTCGATTCACCAAGGAGCTATAATTATAAACATACACACAACTAACAAGACCATCACAAAATATATGAAGCAAAACCAGGCAAAACAGAAGGGAGAAATAGTTCTACAATAATAGTTCTATACTTCAATACTCCACTGTCAGTAATGGGTAGAACAACAACCCATAAACAGAAGATCAATAATAGAGAACTTGCAAAACACTATAAACCAACTAGAACAAATAATATATACAGAATGCTCTGCTGGCAATAGCAGAATACATATTTTTCTCAAGTGCACATAGAGCATTCTCCAGGATACACCATAAATTGAGCCCCAAGTCTCAGTTAATTTAAAAAGAATAAAATCTTATGAAATATCTTTTGTGGTGACAAAGGAATGAAAATGAAAATCAATAACAAGTGAAACTGGAAAATTCACAAATATGTGGAAATGGAACAACACACTATTAAACAATCAGTAGGTCAAAGAATACATCACAAAGGAAATTAGAAAATACTTAGAAATGGATTAAAATGAAAATACAGCCTATCAAAACATATGGGATACAGCAAGGCAGTGCTCAGAGATTTATAGTTATAAAAACATATTTTTAAAAAGAAACAATATATCAAACCAATAACCTAACTCTACACCTTAAGGAAATAGGAAATTAAAATAGCAAACTAAATCCAAAGTTAGCAGAAGGAAGGAAATAATAAAAATTAGTTATAATATTGTAAATTAAGTATATTTCAGTTAAGTAATTAATTAAATTTTTAAAATGGTGTTGGCAAGTTTATGAGAGAACAGACACACACACTCTTATGCACCATTATTGGGGATGTATAGCAAATGTATAGGGCAAATTAGCAGTATCAAAAATTTTAATGTCTATATATCCTTTGACCCAGGAATTTTTTTAGGATTCTACCATATAAAAAATATCCTCACATAAGCCCAAAGATATTTATTGCAACATTATTCATAATGGAGGGGGGAAATCCCTGGAAGTAACTTAAATTTCCATTAATAAGTGAGTGTTTAAATAATGTTAATATTCAGATTCTTGAATAGTATGACTCCACAAAAAAGAAAGAATTTATATGGAAAGAACTACATGGCATATTGTCATGTGGTTAAATAGAAAATAAGGAAATTGCAAATCATTATAGAGTATGATTCCATTTATGTTAATATACTATTAATGATGATAATCTGCTCCACAGATGAAATTGCCTGGTTATGACATCGTCCTGCTGCCCTAGGATTGAGAAAGAAAAAAAAAGATAGTGAGGAGAAGAAAATTACAAAGGGATAAGGAGTTGGTAATAAAAAGAGGAAATAGAGACTTCAAATTTTTAACTGTATATCCTGAAAGGGAGAATAGTGCTTAAAGAGTACAGGTTCTGGAACCAGACTGCCTGAGTTCATAGTTGGACTCTGAACTTACTATCTGGGTAATTATCAGTTAGTTGTTTCACTTCTCTGAGCCCTAGTTTCTTCATCTGTAACATGGGAATAATAATACCTTTCTCATAAGGTCCTTATGAGGATGGGCTAAATTTATCCATGTAAAGCACTTAACAAAGGTGCATAGTAAGCACTCAATCAACATTAGCTGTTATTTCTTTGGACCAGGCACTGTGTTGTGTTTTCTGTACATGATATTATTGAATTGTTACAATGACCTGGATGTCATCTATGGAAGCTAACTGTTACAGAGCCCTTCCCTCTTGTGCTACAGTTGCTTCTGACTTTTACTGCCCTCCTTTTATAGTTGAGGAAAATGAGGGTCAGAGAGATAGATGGTTTTGCTCAAGGTGCCCTAGCCATATAGGGATGGTCTAATTCCAAAGCCCAGCAAACTCATTTTACTACTCCAGAGGGAGAAGGGAAAGAAAATAGAGAGGGGAGAGCCAGTGCTGGGTGAGGGTGGGAGACAAGAGGGGACTACATTGGGTTTTATCTCTAGCAAGGGCCTGAGATACCTTTGGGGCCAATGCAGGGCCAGGCCAGCAGAAGGCGGGGTGGGTGGAGTTGAGCCAAGGGAGAAGGGATAAAACCAGGTCCTGACCCACAGCACCCAACCCGTCGTTCGTTCGTCCTCAGTGCAGGGCAACAGGTAAGTGTTGCTTTCAGCCTGGTGCCCTCTCTCTTGGTCTGCTTGCCCACCTCAAGGCTGTATATGCTGACTCTCTGGCCTGACTAGATCTGACTTTGTCTGTTCCTTAGAATCTGTCACTCTGTCATTTTCTTTTTGCCCCCTATGTCTCTTCCTGTCTTTCCCAGTTTTCAGCTTTCCTTTGTCTTTTTTCCTCCTTGTTTCCTCTCCTCTGTTAGTTTACAAGATCACTCACTTTACTCCATCATTCTCTGACACTCTAGCTTTCTCTTATTTTTCCTTTTTCTGAGGTTTATATGTATCTTTTCCTCTAAATCTCTCTCTCCTTTTCCATCTCTTTCTTCTACTCTGTATCTCTTAGTCTCGCAGTTTTTCTATCTCTTCCATTCCTTCTCTGTCTCCCAAGAAAAGGTCTTGGTATTTTTTTTTTGCCAATTCTCCATTCCTCCCTCACTTTGACTCCTTCTCTCTCCTTGGCTGACAGCAGAGCTCAATGGGTCAGACCCCAGAGGGCCAGAGGTAGGGAGAGAAAACAAAGTGAATGTGGGGTGGTGGGAATGATGAATTGGGAAGGGAGAGATTTGAGGGAATTGAGAGATGAATAATTAGCAGAAATAAGGGGAGATGGTGGGAGAAGAATGGGGCCCTATGCTGAAAGTCAATTGATTTGTTTTCTCACCCTAATTCACTGTGAGGCAAATCATTCACCCTTTGAAAAAAAGGGCTTGGCCTATGATTTCCACAACCTCTTCTATGTTTGATTTCATGGTCTTCTAAATTTTTGTTTCTAAGAATTTCTGATTCTGATTCCAGGAATCTAAAATTCTTTATGATTTTTCCATGATGGGGAGAGGGTGCTAGGAAGGGAAGTAAATCCTGATGCTTCCAACTCCTGAAGAGAAGTGACCACATCCCCTCCAGACTTAACTGATTCTTTCAAAGCAGGCCACAAAGGGGAGAGAGAGATCGAGGAAGGCTGCAATGAGTGGTTTCTGGCTCTCTCCTGGGGTAGAGTTGTGGTTGGCCCCTCTGATCTCTGGGACTGCAGATTGGCTGCTGACACGAGAGAGGATTTTAAGGTGTAGGGAAAATCTTCTAGTAATGCTCTATCACTTGGCCCAAAATTTCACAGTTACCTCCTTGGGTAAAAGCATTGTTTTAAGAAGACCCTGGCAAAGATTGGTGCATAAGTTGTTAAATAATGGAATGAATGAATGTATGAATGAATGAATGTTCACCAGTGCCTGAAATTCCGCTTCAGTTAGAAATCTGTTCCTGTGGTAAAGGCATTGGTTACAACTCAAAATCAAGTGTCCCAGAAAGGGACCTGTTAGTGTAGGAGAGTGGATTTATGCCTGGAGTCAGGCTCTCAGTCAGGATAATGTGTAGTAATATTAGAATCATAGATCCATAGTGGTTAAGTTAGTAGGCTCTGGAACCAGATTGACTAGGTTCAAATCCTGGTTCTCCTACTTAGTAGCTCTGTGACCTGAACAGGTTACTTAATCTTTTGGGCCCTCAGTTTCCTCATCTTTGAAATAAAGTTGATATTAGTATATAACTCACAGGGTTGTCATGAAGATTAAATAAGTCAATGTATGTGAAGCATTTACAAAGGGGTATGGCACAGTGAGAACTCTGTGAGTGTTTGACTGTTAGAACCAGATGGAATCTATGGAGCTATCTAGTCCAATGTTTTTGGAGAAACTGAGGCCTAGAGAGGGAAAATACAGAGCCCAAGTTCATATAATAAGTTGTAACAGAATCAGGACAAGAATCAGGATTGAGACAAGAATCAAGTTTCCAGACCTGGTCTGGTGTATTCATGATGTTACTTCTCTTGACTATACCTTCACTTTCCCTACATAGAAAATGTAGAATATAAAAAAGAACAGATAACACTTTTTCAGCATTTACTCTAGGATAGGCACTCTTCTATATACTTTATATAGATTATCTTACTGGATCTTCACAACATCCCTGTGAAGTAGATTGTCCTTGTTATTATCTACATTTTAAAGATATAAGACATAGAGCAGAGACATGACTTTTCTAATGTCCCAGATCTAGTGAGTGGTAGAGCCAGGATTCAAATGCAAGTAGTCTGGCTCCAGAGGCTGTGCTCTTAATACCCTAAATTGCCTAAAATACTCCTTTGATTCAATTTTACTCACTCCAGTCTCATGATAGGTAGTAAGATAGAATGGAAACAGAGCCCAAGATTGGCAGGCAGAGTGAGGCAGGGCAAATTCCAGGAAAGGAGTGCCAGAACAGAGAAACTGGAACTGAAGCTTGAAAGAACTTGATAATTCAACAAATTCCAAGAAGTAGCCTATATTTTCCCAGGTCCCTGAGAATATCATGGCTGAAAGCCCCTTAGAGATGATGTGTGTACTGAACTTCTGTTTTTATACCTGGGGGTGGGATTCACCATCATCCAAAGGCAGGACTGGACTTTGCTTCCAATCTTGGGGGTTTTTCTTCACATTACATACCCCAATGTTGTCATTATTGTTGTTAATGTTGGGGAAAGGAATTTGCAGGAGCCTGGAACCTGGCCATCTGCTTTGCCTCCTCTCCCTGGGCCATCCGCCCCCCTCACCACCAATAGCTAGGGTCAGCCCCAGCCAGATGCACAGACATGATTCTAGAAAGGAACTCCTCTTCTCTTCCACACCCTGGTCTCAGCTTCGGGAGTGGTCAGACCCTAAACGTGATAAACTCTGGGAGCCTTATCTGTGGTCTGCAGGCTCAGTTCCAAGCACTTTAGCCTTTGCAGGAAGGCAGGAGAAGGGAAACTCATATCTCCAGATATAAGGTAGGCATTAAATCCAATTCATTACCTACCATATGAGGTAGACATAAATACCTTACATTTGACAGCAGATGAAAGCTGAGACCCAAAGAGGAGAAGTGACTTTCCAAGAACGTCCAACAAGGAGTTGGGGAGCTGGAATTGAAATAAGAAAAGCTAAGATTTTCTTTTAGGCACTTTCCTAAAGTCTTAACATGAGTTTCATTAGTCCTTTCAACACCCCTTGGCCTTTCCCAATTTCAGGACCCACACACCCTACCGCACATACCAATGTATGCTCTTATGACAGCCTGTGAGAGTTGGAGGAGGATGCTCTGGGATGGAACAAGGGGAAGAGGCTGCTTTGTGAGTTAGGAGGAGGGTGTTTGCTCTATGAGATCTAGAAGGGAGGGGGTATTGCTCTGTAAGAGGTGAAGGAGGTTGTCATATGACGACATGGCCACGAGCTTCTCCTGTTCACTTTTCCCTCACAACATAAAGCCTTAAATACTAGAGGTGCTGTTAGGTTCTACTAAGTAGCTCTCCTGGTGGAGGGAGGGCCTTAGTCTTACCACATTCCTCCATCTCTCTCCCATTATCCTGTCCCATATCTTGTCTCACCCTCTGATGCTGGATCTCTAGTTTATCCTTTTTCTTTTAATCTATTTCTCCCTCTTGCTATCTCTAGCTCTCTTTGTCTTTATATGTCTCAGCCCTCCCTCATCCCAACCCCCAACCCACCTTAGCCATCTCTCTGTCTCTATCCTTTGATCTTAGCTCTAACTCAGTCTCACTCTAATCTCCCTCAGTAGGGAGGGCCAAGATCCTCTTTCCTTAGCTCTTCTTTGTTGTTCACCCCCACCCACACAATCTCTGACAGAATTTCTCCTTTACCTTTGTGCCTGACTGACTCTCTGCCTCTGCTGGATTCTCTCCTCTCCTGCTTTCAGTTTTCTGAGTCTTTGTATATTCAGCCATGCTCCTTGATTTCGCCTCATATCCCTTTTTTGTCCCTCTGTCTATCTGTCTCTAACTCTACCTCTGCTCTTTCTCTCTCTCTCTCTTTTCTCTCATCTTCTCTCTTTCTCTTATCTCAGTCTCTTTCCCTACCTTCTATATTTCCCATAATCCTCTTGTCCTCTGCTTTTCTGGATCAGTCCTCTTCTCCCTGTTCTTATCTCTACCTGTCCCCTTTCCTCTTGCTTTGATCTCTCTCCCACTATTTCTGTTGTAACTCCACTACTACCATTGCACCTTTGTTCTCTTACTTTCCTCCTTTTATCTTTCCTAATTTTTCTTTCTTTATGACCCTTCCTCTATTCTCTTTCCTCCATTTGAGTCCCTGCTCATTCATTAATTTACTCCCAAATTCAACAAATATTTATTGAATGCCTACTATGTGTATTTTTTCTTATATTCTCCCCACCCCGATTCTCTCCTCTGTCTTAGTCTCTGCCTCTTTCATTCACCTATAGACTTGTTTCCCAGATTCCTTGGGTCTTGCTTTCACCTACATCTCTATCTGATTTTCAAAACTCCAGGAGAAAATCCAAAGACAGTAATATATCTGTCTCGTGGCACATGGTGCCCTTTTGTCCTATTTCCTGAATCTACTTAAGCTGGTACCTATGGCCTCAAGCTCCTTGTCTCTCTGACTGGGTCTGCTAAGGAAACACTCCGAGTGAAGCCTCATGAGCCCTTGTCAATGGCATCTGTCTGCATTAGCAGGTTGAATCTTCATTTGGCTGAGGCCAATATTCTTAGAAAGAGTCTTAGCCTTAAGTGTTGATCAAAGGGTTGGTGGGTTGTCAACTCTCATCCTGCCACACACAATCAGACTTCAATGATCCTTACCATCACAGAGCAGGTCAGTGGCAGAGTCTGAATCAGAATTCAGGCTTTCTGACCTCCAGTGGGAACTCTTTTCTTCACCTCTTTTGTCTAATGATCAGTTTCCTGTTTCTTCCTCTCTGATGCCCTATTAGTACATTTTAATATTTGGAAAGTTCTTACCCTGAAATGACAATAAAGGCATCTCTGGGGAGGGAGGCAAGCATTGGGTGAGAAGCTAAAGGCAAAGGATCAAACACAAGAATGACCCTTGGCTTTCAGCCAGGTCTTCATGGTGGAATCTCATCTCTTCCACATCTTATGCAGAACTTCGGGCTCAAGAGGGTGGCAGCAGCCATGTTGCTACAGCGTTGCCCAGTGCTTATCCGGAGCCCCACAGCCATCCTGGGCAAGATGATTAAGACTCACCAGTTCCTGATTGGTATTGGACGCTGTCCCATCCTGGCCACCCAAGGAACAACCTGTTCTCAAATCCACCTTAAGGCAACCAAGGCTGGAGCGGGTAAGAAGTCACTGTTGGCAAATGGGGGAGAATGTTTGGATCCTAGAGATAAGATTCCAAGTCATATTGGTCATCATTACCTAATAATTGGAAGGGTTCATGTGAAAAGTATCAAGGAAGAATGAGCTTGCCTAAGAGTTCACTGATCTCTGACTTCTGGCAGTATCTCTAAAAGGAGTTTCACTCTCATTCCCCTCACATTCTATATACTCCAGTCATGCTGAAACTAAAGTTGTCTGGATTAACTCTGTTTTCTTAAGTTTCTGTGTCTTTGCACCTGTCAAATGACTCTCTCCCATTATCTTTACTAGAGTATCTCATACTTCTCATGCAACATTTAACTTGGGCATCATCTCCTCTATGAAGCCTACCTAGACTTCCAGCCTGTCCAAATCCAATTCTGGGTCATGTCCCTTTCCTCTTCTAGCCCATGTCCTCCCTCCAATCCCAGCACTGCTCATAATGTGTCTTCAGTATGTGCCATTCCCAACAACTCAGGAACTCCCCTAGGGACCAGATACATCCATCTCTGTGTCTCTACCATAGCCTGAGATAGAGCTTTGAGATATAGTACTTCTCAGTGACCACTGTTAAACTTACAGCTAGAAGCTCACTGCCACTTACTCTCTTAACTTTACGTAGATTCTCCATCTTGGGCCAAGAGCCACTGTCCCTTCATGCTGTTGGAACTCCAGGATGGGAAGAGTAAAATTGTGCAGAAGGCAGCCCCAGAAGTCCAGGAGGATGTGAAGACTTTCAAGACAGGTTGGAGTTAAGTTCCACCTCATGTAACCTCTACACCTAATGCTTGATTTCACTTTATTACAGTCCTGAGCTAGGCAGCTCAGGGCAGCTAGTATACATTTCATGATGGAAGTCCAGTCTTTTCCAGGGGAACCATGTTACTCAATAGCATAGACTGTGCACTGAAATGCACCCTCCCCAATACACATACATGCTTTTGTAACTTTTAGCTATTAGTCTAAAATGAGCCCTCTAGAGTTCTGCCTCCCCTCTCCCAAGTGGCTAAATGGATTCCAACAGGCTGGGCTCCCACATTTAAGCAATACCACTCTATGACAATCTGGATTTGCATAAAAGAGTGAGTTTTGGAAGCAGGTACATTCTTTAGAAGGGTATGGAGCCCAGGTGAACTCAATTGGTGCAGACTACTGAAGGCCACACTTGAGAGTTGGCCACACTTGAGAGTTGGCCATACAGTCAACATCTTTCATAGACCCTTTTGGGATATAATTAAGAGTAAAAATTTCAAAATTGAATTTTAATGACTTTCAGAAAAGAAGAGTAAGGTACACTGTCCTGCATCTACCTTCCAAGTGCAAGACTCAGCATTGCTGCTCCAGTTATCTCACCCAAGGGAAAGTCCTAGTGAAGAGAAGTGTAATTCAGCCTATGGATGGCTTCCTGACATATAAGTCCCCACTTGGGGAGATGAGAAGGGGCTCACTTTTCGGAATATTTCTTCTCTCTGTACAAGGCTTCCCTCTTTCCTAAACTTGAATATTTATATGTTGTATTGCATTTAAAGAAGATAGCACATGCTTTCTTCCCCCCCCCCCTTTTTTTCATGGCCAATGAATCCCATACTCCTTCTCAGACCTGCCCATCTCCCTGGCCTCAACCAGCCTGAGGAAGCCATTCTTCAGTCCCCAGGAGCCAGAGAAGAATTCAGAGAAGGTCACACACCTGATTCAGAACAACATGGCTGGTGAGTTTGCTGAGGAGGAAGTAAAAGGGGTAGGAATATGGAAGGAATGCTGAAAGGGCTTCTGACACAGTAGAGGCAATGGCAAGAAAGCACTTTAGAGCCAAAGGGAATCTGAGTTTAAATTTTAATGCTGGCACTTGCTGTATCTGCATGCTTTAGAAAGTAAGTCACTCCCCTCCAGTGAGATTTTAATAACTCAACAAGTTATTATGGGAAGGAAATAAAATTACACTTATGGAAGTGCTTCTAACTTGTTATGAAGCTTCATTAAATATTAGGTGTATTCCTATTATTTCTTCTCCATGTTTCCCTCAAAAACTCTCATTCTTTGCAGAGAGCCTTTTTCCCCTCTCTTATATGTGTTTATATTCATTTTTCATAATAGAATGTTTTATTTTCCCGATATAAAAAGAATATAAAGAGGGAAATTTAAAGCACTCAGAGTTCCACCATCCACCATTAGCTTTTTGTCATACTTTTTCCAGATATTTTCCTATGACTAAACACACACACACACACACACACACACATACACAACTACACTTCCCTCCACACACATGTTGTTATTAGAAATGTAATCTTATTCCACCTTGAGTTTGTTATTACGCTTTGTTCACTTAACAATATGTTAGGGGCATTATTCCATGTCCCTAAACATAGAGCTGCATAATAATTATTAATGGTTGAAATGTGTTCTGTAGCATGAATGCAACATCATTTAGTTAACCAAGCACCTATATTTCAGGTAATTGTTTCCAACTTTTTGTGTGTATTCTTCCACTCTACATTGTATGTTGGTTTTACATACATATAAATGTATCCAAAGATAATATATAGTATTATTTTAGACTTAGTGTGGCTGTACTATAGAGTATTTAGTTATTCCTCTATTGGGTTGCTTCCAATTTTTCCTATTACAAACAGAGGTGCAACAAACATCCTTGAATGTACCTCATGTATATAGGTAAGTGTTCCTCTAGAATAGACACTAAGAGGTGACGATTCTCAGGACGTAAGGGTGTGTACATTTTCAATATTAATAAATATTGCCAATTAGCCCTCCAAAGTGGTGTACCAGTTATCAAAGAGAATCCATATTCTCACACGCTCTCCAGCACTTAGTATTACCACATTTTAAAATCTTTATCAATTTGATGAGTGAAAATTTGTTTTTGCCTTTTGATTTTCCCCGATTAAGCATCTTTTTCTACATTTATTGAATTGTCTGTTTATATTATTTGCCCACTTTTCTATTGGGTTAAAATTTTCCATAATAATTGTTCAGAGTTTCTAAAATATAAATTCTGGATATCAATTTTTCTGTTAAACATGCTGCAAATATTCCCCTAGTTATGTCAGCATGTGCATTTTAAAAACGCTTGGTACATATTTCCAAACATCCCCACAGCAAAGATGTTTCCAATTTACACCCCTACCATATAAGTTGCCATCTGCAACAATCATGATTTCTGTCTCATGGATAGAGTTCTGGAGTTCAACAAGCCCACTGGCATACATTATTTCAATTTATCCTAAAAGTAGGGTTGCTCCATTTTGTAGTGGTAATGGTTAAAGAAGTAGACTCTAGGTCACTTATTTGTAGGCCACTTATGTGCTGTATGACCTTGGTCAAGTTACCTAACCTCCATAAGCCTCTGTTTCCGCACTTGTAAAATGGAGATACTAATAGAACTTACCACATAGGGTTGTTATGAGGAATAAATGAAATAATATCTGTAAGTTCCTAAGAGAGGGTATTACATGTAATAGGCACTTATTAAATGTTGGCTATAATAATATTATTTAAAATTATTATTATTATTATTACTACTACTACTATATTACAATAATCATAATACTACTACTATGTGTCAGACACTAGTTTGGGTATATTACATTCTGTTTGTCATCAGATGGTCACAATTCTGCAGGGAAGATACTATTAATCCCATTCTACAGATGAGGAAATTAAAACTAAGAGGATTCATGACTTGCTCAAGATTACACAACTAGGAAGTGGCAGAGTTATGACTAGAAACTAGACCCATCAACATTCTTCCACTGAAACTAGAAGTAGTGATTCTAGTAAGGAGGGTGCCATACTAACCTTGGGAAAAGAGATGAGGCCATGCCAAGGCTAGGAAGCCTGAGTGAATGTATAAATAAATTACTAAGTGAATGAGTCAGTGAGTAAGCAAAGGGATGCTTGAATGAAATAGTAGAGAGTTAATGTGACCCAGTAAGTTAATGACTGATCAAATAAATGAATAAATGGAAAGAGAATTGGAGAACACCAAATGAACAGCATGAATAAAATATAGACTAGCCAGGAAGTAATTTAAAATGAATCCTTCTCATCCCCATTTCTACTCCTGCAGGAAACCATGTCTTTGGTTATGACCAGTTTTTTAGGAACAAGATCATGGAGAAGAAACAGGACCACACCTACCGTGTTTTCAAAACTGTGAACCGCTGGGCTGATGCATACCCCTTTGCCGAACACTTCTTTGAGGCATCTGTGGCTTCAAAGGATGTGTCTGTCTGGTGCAGTAATGACTACCTGGGCATGAGCCGGCACCCTCGGGTCTTGCAAGCCACACAGTGAGTAGTAGGGTCTGAGCCATGAGCTATGGGGAGACATCCAGAGAAGAGCCAAAGCCACGCATGGAAGGAAAAGGCAGAGCTGACAGTGGAAACCTTGTTTCCACCCAACACCCCTTTTGTCCAAGGTCTTCCAGCAAATCTAATTCTCAGACATGAACTAAGTCAAAAGCTATGTTTTCCAAACTCTTTGGTGTCCAGTGCTACAAAGGAAAGGATGAGAAACCAAGCAAGGCCCACTCTCTATGAGTTCTTACTCTGGCTGCAGAATGAGTATTGCCAGAGATGATGTGCTAACTCCTCTAGAAGGTCTTCCAAGCTAATCAAGCTCAACATGGCTTCTCCCTCCATCCCTGAGTGCTTTCAGCCTGAGAAGGAAGGTCCATTTCTCCCCATTGTTCCCAGCCTGCCCTCTACTTGGTCATATAGGACACAGCTCATAGAGTCACTAAATCAATACTGACCCCCTTCAAGGAAGAGAAACCTACCCAGTTCCTCAGAATCTGACAAGAATTTCTTCTTCTTGTCCCCCCTCTGTTTTCTCCTGGCCAGAGAGACCCTGCAGCGTCACGGAGCTGGAGCTGGTGGCACCCGCAACATCTCAGGTACCAGCAGGTTTCATGTTGAGCTGGAACAAGAGCTGGCTGAGCTGCACCAGAAGGACTCAGCCCTGCTATTCTCTTCCTGCTTTGTGGCCAATGACTCTACTCTCTTCACCTTGGCCAAGATCTTGCCAGGTAAGCCTGGTGCCTGAGCTTTGTTCAGGGGTGGTATCCTGCACTACAGCATCCAGGTTTAGTGCCTCCATCACTCCTTCCCTGTCTTCTGAGTTCACTTGCTCCCATTGCCCTTCCTTATTACCCACCTTGCATCTCCTCAACACTGGATGACTATATCCCAACCTCACAGAAGGGTAACATCATAAATTTATCATTTCCCAACTCAACTGCACTCTTAACACTTATAAACAGTCCTTTTATGTCCTTATATCAACTTTTTCAAACTTTCTTCCCCCTTCTAAAACCTGTAGCTACCTCCTCCTTCACTCTTAGCAAATAACCTCACATCTTACAACACAAAGAAAACAGAAGCCACCAGACAGGCGCTCCTTTAACTTATAGCCACCAAATCCACAAATTCATCTGACTGTTCATGTACCCTTCTTTCATTCTTTCCTTTTACAAATTGAAAGCGCATCTCTCCTTCTGCCTAAAGCCAATCCCTTCACTTATACACTAGATCCCATCTGAATCCCATCATCTTCCTACTCCCCCATTCTCTAGCCAATAATGTCTTCAACTCATATGCCTGTCATCCTTCCATCAGCCCAACTCTGGATGAATATAACTCTCCACCTTCTTCTTTTTTTTTTTTTTGCGGTACGCGGGCCTCTCACTGCTATGGCCTCTCCCGTTGCGGAGCACAGGCTCCGGACGCGCAAGCTCAGCGGCCATGGCTCACGGGCCCAGCCGCTCCGCGGCATGTGGGATCCTCCCGGACCGGGGCATGAACCTGTGTCCCCTGCATCAGCAGGCGGACTCTCAACCACTGCGCCACCAGGGAAGCCCTCTCCACCTTCTTTATGTCAATCCTGGTCTTATATAATTGCTCAGATGGGAGCCACTAAAAATTCATGATCCCCAATGTCTACCAGGTCCTCTATGCTGCCTGGCAATCCTGTTTTCATAGTCAGCTCTCCAAGTCTCCAAGGTAACTTTGCCAAACCCCGATCTCTTCAGCCTTCTTACACCTCCACCTGACCTTCAACCACAGCAAATGACTCCACCTACCACCACACGGAAAATAGAAGACCCCACGCAGTAATGTCCTCAACTTCTTGCCTCAAACTACTTATAAACTCACGAGCATTCCCCTATGTCCTCTCCTCTCTCCTTCTCTCCTGTCACAGTAGAAGAGGTGCCCTTTTTCTTGTTGACTAATTCTTACATTGGTGCTCTGTGTCCTCTACCTCTTCAGGAACCTTGATCTATGAGTTCTCTCTCTCCCTCCTGTATCTTTAGCCTCTCCCTCTCTTTAAAAATGATGAAGTATTTTGCATCTCAAAAAAAAAACCACTTGCCCTCATCACTCTCTAGCTACTGCCCTTCTCTCTCCTCCCTATAATAGCCAAACTGCTTGAGAGAAGTCTCCACACTTGTTATCCACTTCCTCACTTCCTGTCTATTTTTCAGCACACTGTAAACACCTCCACTGCTTCTCAGAAACTTTTTCCGAGATCACACATAACCCCAGCTAAAGCCAACATCTTTGGGAATGTTTTCAGTGAACCCCCTCTTCAGCCATTAGAATTCAACTTCTTTCCATTTCCTCTGCCACCATCCTCACCTAGACCAACATCATTTTCTTGATTTCGCCTTTGCCCTCCTACAATATATTCTTCACAACAATCAGATCACATTTTAAAAATGCACACCTATCTTTGTTACTCCCCTGCCCCAAACCCTTTAATAGATACCCACTGCCCTTAGGACCAAATCCAAACTCTTTATAATGCCTTCTAAAGCCCTCAATAATCTGGCCTCTACCTATCAATTCAGGCTCATCTTTTGACACCCCTCCTCTCACTCTTTCATTCAGTAATATATTAATTCATATATTCATTCACTCACTTGAAAATCAGTAATTTGTTTTTTATCCATTCATTCATTCAGGAAAGGTTTGCTTAACATCTAAAGTACACTTAGACTTAACCTGGGTACCAGAGACAGAAAGATAAAAAGATGTGGCTCCTGCTCCCTAGAAATTCCCAGTCTACTTATCTTTCACAGCAGGTCCTCCAGGAAGTCATGCCTGATTTCCACAGGTAGAAGTGATCCTTTACTCTAATGACAGGCCACAGTTCCTTGATGTCAGTGCAGTTTTGGGGGCCCAGGGATCAACTCCATCCACCAATTTCCCATCTCTACCTGTTCTCCCAGCATTGTCCAGTAAAAAGCCCTGAATTCCTCAGGTCCTAGAGAAAGGTCTTCCCCTCTCTGGACCTTAGCTTCCTCACTTGTACAGTAAAGGGATTAGATTCCATGGTCACCAATGGCCCTTCCAGCTCTGACTTGTCATGAGCTTATGATTCAAATTGTGAAAGTCTGATGAGTGTCTACCCTGTAACTATAAGCAGAAGGATGCTACCTGGAAGAGGTGGGATTTCATCTAGATCAGGAAGAATCTAGCATCAGTCCAAATCAGCAAATATTCCCTGGGATAAACTCCTTTCTAAGGCTTAATCTTGGTGTCTAGGAGAAGGAACCTAGGTCCTGTCCTCAGAAAACTCTGGAGCTTCTTGGGAAATTCAAATTTCCTCCACCTCAAGATAGTCAAAGGCCAGACCAGAGTTAGAAATGCCTGGAAGGAAGAGTGTAGGAGTCAGAATTTCAGGGCAGAGGAGTTCTTCCAAGAGAGGAAGAGGTGCTACAAAGGCTTCCAGAGGATGGAGAAGCAGAGCAGAGTCTTTAAAGGGAGGAAAGGGTTGGCTCTCTGCCCCTGTCAGGTCAATCCTGAGGTTGAAGTGTGAATACTGGGACTGAAGCTTAAGCATTATGCATCTGGTTCTTCAGGGTGCGAGATTTACTCAGATGCAGGCAACCATGCTTCAATGATCCAAGGTATCCGCAATAGTGGAGCAGCGAAATTTGTCTTCAGGCACAATGACCCTGACCACCTGAAGAAACTTCTAAAGAAGTCTAACCCTGAGACACCCAAAATTGTGGCCTTTGAGACTGTTCACTCCATGGATGGTATGTATATGTGTGAGTGTATGTTTACTAAAATTGGTCTCACAAAAACTATGATGATAATGATAACAGCTAACATTTATAGTGCTTATTATGTGCCAAGCAAAATTATTAGTATTTTACATGTATTAATTCACTTAATCTTCACAACGATTCTATGAGGTAGATGCTATCATTATTTCTGTTTATTTATATGAGGAGATTGAGACATAAACAAGTGAAGTGACTTGCCCTAGGTCACACAACCAGTAACTGCCAAAGGATGGAGGCAGCTATTACACTGATCTCAAATGTTAAGAAACTAAAGTGCAGAGACAGTATGCAATTTGTCTTGGTTGGCTCAGTAAATTGGTGCCAAAGTGAGTAGCTGCACCCTAGGATGTACGATTCCAATTCCTTCACATGACACTCCCTCCATTAGAAGTGCAAATCAATCATCCCAGTGTCTGGTTTCTGCAACAGAAAATTTCACAAACCATTGCCTGGGAGATTTTTCAGGGTCCAATATCATCCTACCTCTTTTCTTTTCCCAACTGAAACAATGCTCAAATCATTCCATTGTTGTCCCTTTTAAGCAGACGTCATGTGTTTTAGGCATAACTTTCTGGATTTATTAAAAGGAAGAGGTCCTCACTTCATTTCAACTTGTCACTTTTCCAAGTGAAACAAAGGAGAGTCCACTGTATTCTCTGATTTAGCCAATGTAAGTGCCATCACATCAAGCAATGGTGATGCACAGGCTGTTGAACCAAACTATCCATGTTCAAGTCCCAGTATGACAACTTACTAGCTTGGGCAAGTTTCTTAATTGCTCTGTGTCTCAGTTGCCTTACCTTTAAAAATGGAGATGATAATAATAGAGTAGCTGCGAGAATTTATGTAAGTTAACTGATATAATGAACTTATTGTCATGCCCTCTTTCACAGTTCTACAACTAACAATGATTATATTTCTACCACTGAGACTACTCTAATTCATTCTTTTTTTTTTTTTTTTGGCCACACTGCATGGCTTGTGGGATCTTAGCTCCCCGACCAGGAATCAAACCTGGGCCCTCAGCAGTGACAGCACAGTCCTAATCACTGTACCACTAGGGAATTCCCTCTAATTCATTATTTCTGTAGTGAAAGCCATGTTGGAACCATTCTACTTCCTTACACTTGCAAATGAATGGTTCCTGATTCTTTTGGTGGAAACCCTGCCTAAATTGTCAACCATAGGGCTGAATTCCTCCCACTGAAATGATGCTTGAGCCATCACACTGTCCTCTTTGTCTTGGGCTCCAACTCCTGTGGTTTTCTCCCCTCCTGTTGTCCCAGCTCATATACTTTTATCCAGGCCTGGAGTCCCTGTTCCCACCAGAAGAAGTTTCTTCTGTATTCCAACTCCCTGTACCACTAGTTTCCAGCGATGGGGAATGGCAGAAGTGTGGGTTCTTGTATATGTAGAGTGGCCACAAATTCTATACATGAGAGTCACAGCCATTTGAAGACCTTAAAAATGACTATCAGCATAGAAGATGTCTAGAATAACAGGGAAAAATGGTAAATCTGCATGGAAAATGTACAGGAACATACAGATTACTTCTAATTCACTTTCATTCAGTATATTGAGACTGAGTCTATGGGTGGGGGCCCTCAGGTAAAAACATTGACAGAGATGAGAGAGAAATATATTCCCACAGAGACACAGAAAAGACACAGAGGCACAAAGAAACTCAGAAAGAGACAAAGATATAGAGAAAAAAAGTCTGAAGTCAGAAAGGTAGATAAAAAAGGGACACAAACAGTAAGAAAGAGAGAAGTGAGAGAGGAACGTGAGGGAGGGAGTGAGAGAGACACTGACAAAGAGACAGAGGGAGGAAGTGGAGAAGAGAGAGAAAAACAGAGGCAGAGATAGAAAAATAGAGAAACAAAGATGGAAATAGCCACAAAAAGAGAGATAGTGACAAAAAGCCAGAAAGACAGAAATAGGGAGGACCAGTGAAGAATAATAATATTGACAGGGCTGCCAACAGTACTTGGCTGAGGGAGTGAGCAGGATCTAAAATCAGGACTACATTAACCTGGAGCAAAAGTTTATTTTTTTCAATTTATTTAAACAAAGGCATCATATAGGCTAGTGCCAATCCTAGATGGAAATACACAGACTTGTACAGAAAAAAAAAAGAAGCAGAGAGAGGCTGGCAAATAGCATAAACAAGATGACAGATATTATCAGAATGAAGTAAAAATAGAAAGAGGCAAGTCTTAATCACAGGTTGGAGAAAACACACACACACACAGCTTGGGTGGGAGTGGGGTGAAATTAGTCAACACATATAAAGAGATTTGGCATAGCCCCAACTGACAGTGCACACCCACCTCCTTTCCCAACCTAAAGTAGTTATGGGTCACAAATTCCGTGCTGGAGATGGAGCTGGGGAAGGGTTATGATCTACCTCTATTTGTTGGCTTTGCTCAGGTGCCATCTGTCCCCTTGAGGAGTTGTGTGATGTGGCCCACCAGTATGGGGCTCTGACCTTCGTGGATGAGGTTCATGCTGTAGGACTGTATGGGTCCCGGGGTGCTGGGATTGGGGAGCGTGATGGAATTATGCACAAGATTGACATCATCTCTGGAACTCTTGGTGAGTGAGTCCCTTGGGTTGCCCTTATATACAATCCAGAAAGGAAGCCCCTAGAAGACCCTTTTCTTCCTCCTCCCCACAACTGCAGGAGCTATTCGGGTAGAATTTACAGCCCCAGGCTATGGAACTCGTGGATTCTCTCATCCCACTCCCACCCCACTGCAGAGTTGCTGAGAAAGTCTGGGAGGGTTTTCTGAGAAGACCCCTGAGCCAGGCCAAATAGCCAAGTTCAACTCAGTGAGTGGAGAGTTGTGGTTCTAAACTCCTCCCCCACCCCAGCCCCAACCTTCATTTTAGCTCCACTTTTGGGCCTAACCAGTTGATGGTCCCACCCAGCTCCTGCATATCTAGTCATTGCATATGGCAGCCCTTGAAAGTCCTATCTCAAAGCAGCAGAATTATCAGCTCTGTCTGCCTTGTCATGGACAGGGGAGATGAACAGAGGCCTGTGAAGGGAGTCTGGAGCTCCAGCTTTTGGTATACCGCCTTGTGTTACCTGGTGCATGACCCTGTTCCTTGGAGGACTGATAATGGGGTCTGTGCATATCCTCCTCATTCTCCTCCTTGCCTCCAGGCAAGGCCTTTGGCTGTGTGGGCGGCTATATCGCCAGCACCCGTGACTTGGTGGACATGGTGCGCTCCTATGCTGCTGGCTTCATCTTCACCACTTCTCTGCCTCCCATGGTGCTCTCTGGGGCTCTGGAATCCGTGCGACTGCTCAAGGGAGAGGAGGGCCAAGCCCTGAGACGGGCCCACCAGCGCAATGTCAAGCACATGCGTCAGCTACTAATGGACAGAGGGCTTCCTGTCATCCCATGCCCCAGCCACATCATCCCCATTCGGGTGAGAGCCCCACACTGCCCATTTCCTTCTCTACCTATCTCTTCTGGGAGCCTTCCCACACCCAGCAAACCGACACCTGTTCCTGTCAACTCTGCTTTCTTGTTAATCATCCTCCTTATTGCCAGTTTTGTTGCTGCCCTTTTTGAAAAATTATCAGTCATTCTGGATTAGCCAGTCCTTTTTTTTTGTTTGCATTATCTCATGCTTATTTTGCATTAGCTATTATCCCATGCTTATTAGACTGTCCTGACCCTCAGTTTTTTCAAACTGTGGGTCAAAACCATTAATGGGACACAAAGTCAGTTTAGTGGGTTATGATTAGCATTAAAAAATAGAAGAAATAGAATAGGAAATGTTGGAGCACATCACACATAGTAAGGGTATCGTTTTATGAGAAATTTGTTTCAGTTGCGTATATGCACATTTATGTGTATGTGTGTATAGTACGGTCATGGTGTGAAATGTATTTCTTAATGGAGAACTGAAGTCAGAAAATAGAAAATCAAAATCCATGGGGCTAGTTGCTACTTTGGATTCCCAACTATGTTTGTGTTTACTGCCTTTAAAAACGAACCTCTGGGGCTTCCCTGGTGGCGCAGTCGTTGAGAGTCCGCCTGACGATGCAGGGGATGCAGGCTCGTGCCCCGGTCCGGGAGGATCCCACGTGGCACAGAGCGGCTGGGCCCATAAGCCACGCCATTGAGCCTGCGCGTCTGGAGCCTGTGCTCCGCAGCAGGAGAGGCCACAGCAGTAAGAGGCCCACACACCGAAAAAAAAAAGAACCGCTATTGTATGTATGTGCCACACATTCTTTATCCATTCATCTGTCGATGTACACTTAGGTTGCTTCCATGTCCTGGCTATTGTAAATACAGTTGCAATGAACATTGTGGTACATGACTCTTTTGATGGACCTAGAGACTGTCATACAGAGTGAAGTCAGAAAGAGAAAAACAAATACCGTATGCTAACACATATATACGGAATGTAAAAAAAAAAAAGGTTCTGAACCTAGGGGCAGGACAGGAATAAAGATGCAGACTTTGAGAATGCACTTGAGGACATAGGGAGGGGGTAGGGTAAGCTGGGATGAAGTGAGAGTAGTATAGACATATATACATTACCAAATATAAAATAGCTAGTGGGAAGCAGCCACATAGCACAGGGAGATCAGCTCAGTGCTTTGTGTTCACCTAGAGGGGTGGGATAGGGAGGGTGGGAGGGAGATGCAAGAGGGAGGAGATATGGCAACGTATGTATATGTATGTATACATGTATGTATGTATATGTGTAGCGGATTCACTTTGTTATACGGCAGAAACTAACACACCAGTGCAAAGCAATTATACTCCAATAAAGATGTTAAAAAAATGAACTGCTAATTCTTTCTTAAATTCTTAAATGACATCTATTTGTGTGTGTCAGTAAGCTGGGGTATGGTAAGGACAATTTTTTGTGACCTTTATTGATGAGAATGGTCACTGTTCTTGGGCCAACCCAATGTTCCCTTGAAAGACTGCTTTTGTAAATATGTTTCTTTAATTAACCCAGTGACAGCACCCCAGAGGTGGCTTGGAGGGGTTTATCTTCTTACCCAGAAGCACCCCAAATTAACATACTAGCTAAGTATGCTTGCTCTGCCAACAACTTCAAGACAAGGTCCCTAGTGCCACCTCCACCTCCTTTCATTTTTTTTTAATTGCAGTATAGTTGACTTACAATATTGTTAGTTTCAGGTGTACAGCAAAGTGATTCAGTTATATATATATATATATTTTAGATTATTTTCCATTATAGGTTATTACAAGATAGTAATAGTTCCCTGTGTTATATATTTAATAGTTCCCTGTGACTATAGTTCCCTGTGTTATGTAGTAAATCCTTGTTGCTTATGTATTTTATGTATAGTAGTTTGTATCTGTTAATCCCATACTCCTAATTTATCCCTCCGCTCCTCCCTTTCCCCTTAGGCATCCATAAGTTTGTTTTCTGTGAGTCTGTTTTCTTTATAGATTCATTTGTATTATCTTTTAGTCTCCACATATAAGTGATATCATATAATATTTGTCTTTCTCTGTCTTACTTCATTTAGTATAATATTCTCCAGGTCCATATATGTTGCCACAAATGGCAATATTTCACTCTTTTTATGGCTGAGTAATATTCCACTGTGTGTGTGTATGTGCTGCTATGAACATTGAGGTACATGTATCTCAAATTTGCTTGCTGCCTCTGAGCAACTCCTTGATAGAAATTCTAGACCTGCCACTGACTAAGCCTCTTATGAAAAAATATGTCCCCAAATTCAGTGGTGTTCCTTGATCTGGTTCCCTCCACCTACTTAATGGAGCTAGTGATAGTGGTCCCAGGGTAGCAGATACTGACAGCCTTTTCTCCTGAGCCCAGGTGGGTGATGCAGCACTGAACAGCAGGATCTGTGACCTCCTGCTCTCCAAGCATGGCATCTATGTGCAAGCCATCAACTACCCAACTGTCCCCCGGGGTGAGGAGCTGCTGCGCTTGGCACCCTCCCCCCACCACAGCCCTCAGATGATGGAAGACTTTGTGGGTAAGTCCTCAACGTGGGTGCCTACAGTACTCTCCTTCCCTTCAGCCCCAGTATGTGAAGAAGTTGAGAATGGATGCCATTCAGTTTAAAAATATATTCCTGGAACATCTATTATGTGCCAGACCCTATACTAGGGTCATAAATTAATGAGAAAGTCCTTATACTCATAAGGCTTCAGTTTGGTTGAGGAGATCATAGCAGACCCAAACAATGACTTCAAGGGCTGATCAAAGTTCAACAATGTATGGGGGAGTTGTGGGAGCAGAGAGGAAGGGCCTGACCCAACCTGTGGGATTCTAGACAGGCTTCCTAGTGGAGATGACACCTGAGCTGAGTCTTACAAAGCTGTGTGGTATTGGGCCAAGAGAAGAAAGAGGGTGTAGTAGGGGTATTCCTAGCAGAAGGAAGAGCATGAAGAAAGGCAAGGAGGAGGGTGAGAAGTAGCCTGGGACTTATCAAGAATAAGCAGGTGTTACTGGAATGTAGGGTAGTAAGAATGGAGGGGTGGAGGGCAGTGTTTATCTATGAACCTACAAAGACAACACAAGATTTAGAGGCTTGTAGAGCTGAATAGCTTGGGTTTTATCCTGAAGGATGCCAGTTTAGATGCTCCCTGGTGGTCTAGTGGTTAGGATTCGGCACTCTGAAAGATGCCAGTTTAGTCAATTCACCTAAAGTTTACTGGATTCCTGTTGGGTGCAGGGCCTGGCATAGAGCAGGTTCTCTTTCTAGGTCTGTTGGGTGAAAGACACATAGGCAGTTGATGGTATAGCAAAGGAGACAGACATAAACATGGATCATACTGGTCCAGTGTGATGAGTTCCAGTACTCTGGGAACTGGAAGGAGAGTGCTCATTTATGGCTAGAGAGGGTATAGGAAGGGTGAAGTTAAAGAGGCTTTATTGGTAAGGAAGTCCTGCTGCACCTTGAAGTACATGTGGTATGGTGTAAGGACATTCCAGAATAAGGGAATTCCATGAGCATGGACCTAGAGATAGGAAAACAGAGGGCAGGCATGGGCAACAGTCATTCTGTTTGTCTGGAGCATAGGCAGAATGAGAGTCCCGGGAAGAAAAGACAGGTAGGTGCCATTCATTCATTCATTTAAAAACATCAAATAATGCTAGCCAACATTTATTAAGTACTTACCACGTGCCAAGAACTATTCTAAACACTTTACATGTATTAACTCATCTAATCCTCATGGGGTACAGATGGTATTATTAGTATTTCCATTTTATACATGTAGAAATTGAGGCATAAAAATATATAATAACTGGTCCAAAGTCACACAGCTATTAGATTTGAACTGCAGAGTCTGTTTCTACATCCATGCTCATACCACTAGACCTGTATACTACCTCTGTGAACTAATGATCTAGACTTCTGGACCTTTTGCTCAGTCCTCTCACTTGCTCCAGGCTTCAATTATAGACCTCTCAGTACTCTCAGTTCTCTGAGTGTCCATTTATGCTGGGCTTTTGCAGGAAAGAAATATGAGGCATCCACCATGACTCCACCAGTCAGTCCTTCAATGTCATAGCCAACCCATCACAAAATCTTGCAAATGTTCTCTACAATCGCTCTCTAATGTCTTTTCTCCACTGCCACTTCTTTAAGCCATGTCAATGTGATTTCTTCCTAATTTTCCTGCTTCTCTCTTGCTTCCTTCTAATCCCTTATCCATATTGACCACTAGAGGGATTTTTCTAAAAATCTGACCATATAGCTCTCTTGCCTAAACCTCTTCATTTTTCCCTATTGTCTAGACTAGAGCAGTGGTCTCCAAGGTGAGGTATGCAAGATGATCCATAGGGTAAGGGGATTTATTAGAATTTTATGTTTACTTTTTATATTAAAAAATAGGAAATTAAGCGTGACTGATATTGATCTCTAATATATAGCGTGACAATGATATACGTATATAGTATATAAAAAATAAATACATTGGAGGTACATACTACAACTTTTGTACTAATAGGATGTATAAGCCCCCAAATTGGAGACAACTGGCCTGGAGAACAGGCAAAGCTCCTTGGCATGGCATTCAGTGCCTTCAACATGGTGAACTCTATGCCCTCACTTCTTGCCCACATTCATTTTATTTCTCCAGCTACACTGAATGATTTATAGTTCCCTCATTTTGCTCTAGCCTCTTACCTCTGGGATTTTGCTAATGATGCTCCCTTCTGATTGGAATGCCCTCCCTCACCCCTTACTCTGGCTTACTTCTTTTCATCTTCTAGCCTTAATCAGGCATCCTTTCATTCATTCTTTCGACACATATTTATTGAGTACCTACTGTGTGCTAGACACTGTTCTAGGTGCTGGGGATCCAGTAGTAAACAAAACAGACACAAATTCCCTATCCTTCTGGAACTTACATTCTAGTGGAAGGAGATAGTCAAAAAACACTTTAAAAAGTAAGTGCAGGGCTTCCCTGGTGGCGCAGTGGTTGAGAGTCCGCCTGCCAATGCAGGGGACATGGGTTCGTGCCCCGGTCTGGGAAGATCCCACATGCCGCGGAGCAGCTGGGCCCGTGAGCCATGGCCACTGAGCCTGCGCGTCCGGAGCCTGTGCTCCACAACGGGAGAGGCCACAACAGTGAGAGGCCCGCATACCGCAAAAAAAAAAAAAAAAAAAAAAGTAAGTGCAAATTAAATAGCATGGTAGTTCTAAGCACTATGGAAAAAATAGAGCAGAAAAAACGTGCTGGTTGGGGGGATACATGGGCTAGCTTGGAGGAGGGTTAAATGGAGTGTTATGGGTAGAGACAACCAAAGTGACACTTGAGCAAAGATATGAAGGAGGTGAAGGAGTTAGCTGGGCAGAAATCTAAGAGAAGGGCATCCCAGGCAGAGAGAACAGCCTAAGACAAGGAAGACCCTAACACAGCAGTATTCCTTCTGTATTTGAAGAACAGTAAGTAGATGAGTGTGGATGGAGTGGTGTGAGCAAGAGGGAAAGAGACAGAAAACTGAGGAGGGGCAATGTGGGCTAGACTGTGTAGGGTATTATAGGCCACTGGAAGGGTTATGGCTTTAACTCTGAAATGGAGAGCCTTCTGAAGGATTTAAGCGGAGGAGTAACATATCTGATTCAGGTTTTAAAAGAATTTCTCTGACTTCTATGTTGAGAATAGACTGAAAGACTGGGAGCAGGGAGATCCATTAGGGGGCTACTGTAATATTCTGGGTTAAGAAATTATGGTGGCTCAGACCTGAAAATAGCACTGTAGGTGATGAGAAGTGGTCAGATTTTGAAGGTAGAGCCAATGGTATTTGCTGATAGACTGGATGTATGGTAGGAGAGAAAGAGAAAAATAAAGGATGGCTCAAACATTTTTGTACTGAGCAACTGGAATTGCCATCAACTGAGATGGGTAAGGCTGAAAGTAGGGTAGACTTGGTGGAGAGTAGGGAGATCAGTAGCTCAGTTGTGCTCATGTTAAGTTACAGATGCCTACTAGATATCCAGGTGGAGATATAGAAATGCAATTGGATACACAAGTCTAGAATTCAGGATACAGCTTTAGGCTAGAGATGAAAATTTCAGAATCATCAGCATACGATGGTATTTAAAGCCATAAAACTAGATGAGATCACACAGGGAGTAGGCATGAAAAAAAGCCAGGGACAGAGACACAACTGAGGTACTTCTGACAGCAAGGTCAGGTTCTGTCCTCTGGGCTCCCACTCCCTCTAGGAAAAACCCCTGCCCCAGGCTCCCAGGTCACAATACTGACGACACTGTGTGGGTAGTGTCAGTGTCACCTTCCTCACCAGGCTAGGAGTTTCCAACTAGATGGATTCACTTCTTGAGCCACAGCATGTGGTACAGGTACTTAGGGCTTGGTTCAGGCCAGGTCAGTATAGCTTCAAATTATGTCACATGAGTGCTTCTCAAACTTTTATACATCACAGCACCCATACACAAATGCTAACATTCATAGCACACGGTGGAGCAAACTGAGGAGGATACCTCTGGTTCCGAGACATCTCAAAGGGTTGAGGGGATATCTTGGCACATCTGTAATGTGACACAGGGATTAAGACCTACTCTAACCAATTATTTCCCTCCCCTCCCCTCACTACCTTCAGAGAAGCTGCTGGCAGCCTGGACTGAGGTGGGGCTGCCCCTCCAGGATGTATCTATAGCTGCCTGCAACTTCTGTCGTCGTCCTGTGCACTTCGAGCTCATGAGTGAGTGGGAACGTTCCTACTTTGGGAACATGGGGCCCCAGTATGTCACCACCTATGCCTGAGAAACAAGCTGCCATGGATCCCCACCACACCTGCACCTCTCTTGGGGCTGGGCCGCCTCCTGTCCTCTGCTTTGTTGTGTGCCTCTAGCTGACTTGAGCCTGAAAATAAAGAGCAAAGTGTAGCATTTGTAGCCCTTTGTTTGACAGAGAACAGACAACTACATTATACCTGACCCCCTTAGACAAGTGGCAGAGCCATGAGGAAACCACTGATCACCTGTTGGTCTGACCATCCCATTTTACTGATAGGGAAACAGATCCAGAAAAAGGAAGAGGCCAAAAACTACACAGTGAGTTAAACAAAGAGCCAGGACATTTGGCAGGTTTATATCAAATGGCTCTTTCCCCATGGTTTCAACAAGAATCCAGGGATTGACTCTTCATGCGTAGGCCCAGAAACTCAGGCCCCAGGTAGCCTCTGAAGCCAGGAGGTGGAATCAGCCCAAACCAATCTGCCTGAAGAAAAAGACTGGTTCCCCAAAACTTTGGAGATATTTTCCAACAGAGAGAATGGATGTCCTCCTCAATCCATTATCCTCTTTGCTTCTCACAACACCTTATAAAACAAGACTTATCAGTTCTGTTTCCCAAGGTGAGAAAGAGGCTTGGCTATAGCAAGCAACTTGTTCAAGGCAATGCTCCCAAACTTTCTAGGTCATAACACACTGAAAACATTTGCATGGCACGCTTGGGTGAATTAATGGTATTACTTGTCTAGGAGGCAATCTTTTCTGACACTTGTGCAATTCCTGGTCCTGCCTGGCAACTCTAGGGTTGAGGGACCCATTTCTTTCTACCCTGTAACCCATTTGTGGCAGCTGTAAGACACATCAGTTGAGAAACAGTGGTTTAAAGCTACACAGCCCACCTGAGCTTCCTGCCCCACCACACCCACCTCCCTTGCTGATCCAACCTCAGCAGTGCAGGGAACCCCAACAACTCAACAGAGCACTTTAATGGTAAGCACCAATCCTCCTTCCTCCCCTCTCCCTGGAAGTTATATCATCAGGTTACAGGCAGTTGGCAAACCCGGGACTGAGATAACGTCTCTGACTCAGCTTTATGGAGCACATCCAAAATGTCCACATGACATGGTGCACTACAACAAAGACACATACTTTATTTAGGCACAGATACATTTCCCAGGAAGGAAGGAATGGGTTTAAAATCACAACTTCCTGGGGCAACTGGTTCCTCTGTAATTCTGAGAGGGAGGTGGGAAGTGGGGTGGGGGACTGGGTCACAGCATTAAGACAAAAGAAGCTCACCAGTGAGGAGGAGCTAGGCAGGAAGAAGAGAGAGGAAGGGAGGCCTTGGAGGAAGAAGAAAAAGAGGAAAGAGAAGGGTCCCTGAGGAAGGTGGAGGAGGAAGAGGAGGTGGGAAGGAGGTCTTGAGGAAGTAGCTTAGGAGGAAGCTGGCCTCAGACCATGTACAAGGTTAACCATGCCAGACATCCCTAGGCCTGGGTTGGTTCAGCTGGGCCTGCTCCAGAGGAAGAAGCTGCAGCGGGAGGAGGGGTCAGTGGGAGGACCCTGGGGCCTGGCACACATGTAGAAGTGGCGGCCCAGGTTGGGTCCTGGCTTCTTCACAGTTCGCATTACACACGGCTCCCTGTGGCCCCCACACAGGGGCATGGGCAAGGGCCCCCCCAGCAGAGACTTCCAGAATGAGGTCCGTACCTCCTTTTCATCCTTGGCCTCTGAAGCCTTGGCCCGCCCCTCCACCACATTGGCCATCACGTCCTCTTCTGAGGTCTTTGGGGTCATGAGGTTGCCCAGGCTAGGAAGCCCCAAGTTAGGAGAAGCTTGGGGACGACTGGAGGATGGCTGGAAGTAGCTCATCAGGTTTTTTTGGCCTCTACTGGAACCAGGTTGACTTGGCCGAGACCTGGTCGAGCGCACACGAGCTTTGTTTTGGCGCATCTGTACCGGTGTTTGATTGCTGAGCTGTAGCGCTGACTGCCTGAACACAGGATCTTGTTCGAGACGAACTAGGAATCTAAGGATCTTGAGCTGGGTGCCTGCAAACTCAGGGAGGAAGCGGGTGCACAGAGGAGGGCACTGTTTTGCCGGAACAGAAGACACGCTTAAGACTGCACCCACAGGGCAGTGGTCAGAGCCCATCACCTCAGGCAGCAAGAAGGAGGCCTGAAAGGTGTCCATGACCAGGGTCCTGTCTCCCAGCACATAGTCAAGCCGAGAGCCATAGTTCAGATGGCGGGCGCCACTGACTGTGGACCAGCAGGTGAAGGCCCCCTTCTGCTTTGGATGGAAGCATCGGTAGCTATCAATGAAGGGTCCCGTATGGGAACCAGCCTGGCACCCCAGGTTACTGAGCAAGTGGTCCATCCACTTGCGACCTGGGTCCTCTTCAAAGCATTCCTGGGGAAAGAGAAGGGGGACAAAGAAAGAGGTAGAACTAGATGCCTAGAACTGGAAGGGACTTAGATTAACTGCTTCATTTTACAGACAAGAAAATGTGGTTGTTTCAAAGAAGAATGCTCAAGGTCATACAGTCCAGAACTGGCAGAGCTGGGATTCACTTTCCACCCTTACTGATTTAAAAGGCCATGATTCTTTTTCCCCTCTGCATCAGGCTACCTCTACCTTGCACTGGGCCATAAATCCCAGATCTGAAAGCTTGCTGTTAATCAAAGCAATTCTCAGAACTGCTCACCAAGAGAATGGAAAACAGCAAGTTAAAAGTGGTTACCTCCAGGAAGTAGGGCTGAGGTTAGGAGTTAAGAAGCCTGTTGCCTTTTCATGTAAACCCTCTGGTACTATTTGGCTTATCTTGTTGTGTGTGCCAAAGCCTTCACTGACCACACCCCCTTCCTGAGCTGAGGGGCTCCAGGGTTTCAGGTCTGAATACTTCCTTTGGCTCTGATCCCTAATTCATCATCCATCCAATCCACTCACCCACTCATTCAGTGCAACAAATGTTCAAAGAACACTGATTATGTGCCAGGCATGATACTAGAGACAAAGTGGGACCATGATCTTGTCTTGGGGACCAACAAGGCTTCCTTTCAGGAAGTGATCTGGAGCTCAGAAGTGAAGGCTGAGCAAGAGTAACCCAGGCAGAGGGTGTTACAAATTGAGAGAACAACTTCTGTGATGGGCCTGTGGAGGGAGGGGACAGTATACCCAAAAGACTTGAGGGGCAACCAGACTGACTATCAAGAGGTGATGGTCACTTAGACTAGGGTGGTGCCAGATGAGACAAAATGAAATTAAGAGATGATTTGGAGCTAGAATCAACAGTACTCACTGACCAATTGAATGGGAAAGGGGGGTAGAGAAGAACACTAACACAATTCCCTGGCTTCTGGTTGGAGCAACCAAGAGGACGATGGTACTATTTAGGGAGATGAGACTAGAAGAGCTGGTCTTGTGGGAAGTAGACATACTCTGTTATTTTGGAAAGATTGTGTTTCTCAGGTGATCTGGTACATTAGTTCTCTTTCCTTGGGAAAAAAAGAGTATAGGAAGTGCACTCGAGATATCTAAGATATTTCTAAACTAAGAAGAGAAGGCATAAAAGTATATAACACTATCACAGGAAGCAGCAAAAACAGACTAAGTAAACACCGATAAGGAATAAGGTAGGGAGGATTGAAGGTTTGCAGTTTGTAGTGTACACTCCCTTCCCCACCACCACCACCAGTCTCTCATTATCTCATTTCTGCTCATTTTTCCCAGCTGAGAGACACATTTATGTTCCTGTGGCTCTTCTGCAAATTAATCAAGGAATTTTCCTACAGCCTCTTCTTTGAGCCAAGCCTACTGCTGAGTTGGACTGTGCCAGCATAAGTTACTTATCCCTCCCCTTATGAGGCAAGCTATGATGAGAACTGACTTGGAGATTCTAGGGCAGTGGTCCTCAAGCCTGAATATACAATAAAATCAGCCCGGGAACTTTCAAAACATACTGCTACCCTGGCTCCACACCCAATAGATTCTGATTTAATTGGTCTAGGGTTGCACCAAGGTATTGACATTTTTGTAAAAGCTCCTTGTACTAATGTACTTTCAAGGGTTGAGAACCATTGGCATAGAAGGACTCAGAGATGAGAGGTTCACACAAGAAAAGAAGACAGAGGGAGGGGATGCCTACCAATTCAGAGGACAGTGAGAAAAGCCAAAATGAGAATAACTTTTGCAATGGGCAGAGAGGAGACAACCTGGCTGGAGTGGATGGAGTGTGTAGCGGTGCGGAGGATGGAAACGGAGACTGGGTGCAGACAAGAAAGAGTTTTGAATGCCAGGTCTGTGTGTTTTCTCTGCATCACAAAGGTAACAGAGAGGTGTTGAAGGTTCATGAGCAGGAAACATAGTATATTAGGGAAATGATCAAGGCAATGTGGAGTTCCAGGCTCTTGAAATCTGACTGAAACTCTCCAGCCCCATCTCCTGCTACTCACCTTCCTTCTCTTTCACCCCCTAACAAGAATGGGACTTGTAGTTCTCAATGCACACGAGCCAAATTCTCACCTTGCATCCTTTGCTCATCATGCTAGAATTCTTTGCTTCCCACCCCAAAGCTCTGTTCTACTCATCTTTTAAGATTCAGCCATTTTAAGATATCTCCCCTGATGTCCTGGCTGGCCCAACTCCTATTTCCAGGCTCTCCTAACCTCCTGGGCTGCTGTCTCTGCCTCAGCCCTGAAGACACCATTCTATAATTGACTGGTCATGTGTCCATACCCCACCACCATGCTGAGAGCTCTAAGGGGCCGAGCCAGCACTGACTACTAACTGAGTCCACAGCACAATCTTCAGTGCTTTGAGAATAGAATTTCAAACTAAGCTCTGCTTTTCCGTGAAGGGAGCTGGCCCCTGGGCCAAAAAAAAAGCATTGATTGGCTGGCTAAACAGAACCATAGTCAGGAGTGAGGTCAAAGGCCTAGAGGGAGCCTTACCAGGTTGACTGCATCCCAGTGGTCAATGGGGCGGTGAGCTGTATTCAGGTCCCCCAGAATGATAACATGGCTGAAAAACATAAAATGAATGTTCAGAAAGGGAAGCAGTAGTCCTGGCCCATCTACTTTCTCCTGGGCCCAAGATCTCAGATAGACCACCTGCCACATAGAGGTCAAGGTGGGGTCCAACGGCAAGTCATAATAGCCTGTCTCTCCAATTTCAGTATAACCTTGATGCCTTTTACAACTGACCAACACAATTATGATCTCCAAAGGTAACCCTGTTCCCTGTTTGACATGATTGTCTCACTTACCTAATGGCATCTTACCTAATGGCATCTTTCTGGTCCTTCAAAGATGAGCTCAGGTACCACTCCCTCTAGGAAGCATCCCTCAATTATGTCAACCTACCCTCACTTTCCTGTCCCTCCCTGGGATAAGACTTTTCATTTGTTCCCAAGTACGTTACCTTCCTCATCTCATTTCATCCTTAAAACTATACTCTGAAGTAGGGATTCATACACTTATTTTACAAAAGAGAAAATAGAGGCAACACTAGCCTTCGGGCTCACAGTGAGTAAAAGAGGATCTGGGATAGGTGCTCAGAGGTATCTGAGTACAAAACCCATATTTGTATCACTTTACCTGGTCCCTACAGCTCTTAGACAGCAGGGTCTATTCTGGTGGGCCTGCTGGTGTCTACAACTAGGCTGTAAATGAACTCAAAAGACAAAGATCCCATATCCCTCTCAATGGACCTTGACACGGGGCTGGGCACCCGGGACAAGCTCAAGGAAGCCTTGCTGCCCAGGTTTGCAGTACCTGCCAGCTGCCAGGAGGGCTTCTGCTCGGATCTGCAGCAAGCGATAGAAGCGCATCTTAAAGGCGAGCCGCTCAGGCTTCCCAGGGTCCGCATGGGGGCAGTACACGTTGATTAGGGTCAAGGTCTTCTCCTTCCCTTCCCATGTGCTGGGGAGAATAGAAACGGCCCCCGCAAAAGGGGTCACTTTCAAGCCACCCTTCCCCTCCCCACACCATGTGGCTCCCACTTAATGATTGTCTGTGGGATGGAAGTGAAGGAAAGGGATAGAGAGACATGAACAAGCTGGCATACACAGGACTTGAGGACTGACTACATCTAGGATGACACTCGGGTAAATCAGGTGATGGTCCTGCCATTCACAAAGACAGGACACAGAAAGAGAGCAACCTGGGGCAGTAAAGTTGGCTAACTTGCTTCTGAGGCACCTGTGGTAAAAAAGAGAGCTAGTCCTCCCGGCCAGGCTCCCTCTCCCCCCGCCCCCGCCCCTGTAGAAATAAACTCAAGGCTCAGAAGAGAATATGATTTGTTCAGGGTCACATAGCAGGTTGCCTTGCCAGGACTGAAGTCCAGGAAAGGCAGGTTTGGGAAGTTTTCTATGGTGAATGTATGTTTATAAGGCAAGCCTTAGAATCACCACATTCACAGAGTTGAACCAGCGATGCTCGGTGACAGGCGGATGTGGGCTATTACCAGATCTTGTGTTGTGTGAGGAGGGCCCGGCCCTCACTATCCAGAGCTCGAAGCTCCTCTTGAGTGAAGTCATCCATGTTTCCGTAGCAACCCACGTCCCCATTCTGAGTGGCAAGTAGGCCACTCAGGCCTTCTTCAGCAGCCACTGGGGTAGCACTGTCCTTACAGAAGGTGGCTACACCTGGAGACAGAGAGGGTACTCTAAGCAGGCCTGGCAGCCAACAGCCTGTTGCACAGTCTATTGCCCCTGCACAGGTCACCCGACTCATCTTCATCAAGTGTGGCTCTCTTGATGACTCCCCCAACTCAAGGGCCATGGATGCCTGAGGCAACTCCTCTACTCAAACCCTGGAGTTTCAGTTCCTTCATCTAGAAAAGCTGCAGATTAATAACAGCTAATATTCTAAGTGCTTTACATGGTAGGTGCTCAGAAAATGTTAGCTATTATTATTATCACATGGATTAATTAGTTTAGTCCTTGTAATAGCCCTAAGAAGTACACATTATCCCCATTTTCCAGCTGAGGAACTTGAGGCATAAAGAGGTTAAGTAGCTTGCCAGAGGGTACGCAGCTAGGAAGTGAGCTAGGATCCAAACTCAGGCAGTCTGGCTCCAGAGCTCATACAACTAACCATCACACTACTGTGTTTCTGAGATCCAATATTATACATAAAAATTATCCTTCATATAACCTGATATGGCTTTAGCTCTGTGGATGAAAAGCCTACATTTATTACCTTCTCATTAAATATTGAAAACCCTTTCCCACCTGTCTCCATCACTTTAAAGTCCCCAGAAAGCCCCATTTACCAGAATAGCCACTACGGTTGCGGCTGAAGCTGAAATAGGAGTTACAGCCCTCAATGATAGCCAGGGGCTCTGTCAGCACATCCCCTGGAAAAAAAAAAAAAGATGTAAGATTACATCAGAGATAAAACTAGGACCCAGGACACAGAAAGGCTTGGAATTACAGCTGTAGGCTAATTTCTTGCACACATCAGAGCCAGGGTAGAAGAGAATATTGAGTACCTATGATAAGAAGAGAAGCTAAAAAAAGGTGGGGACTAGAGGGGGAATTGTTATCAGAATTACGAGAAAGGGGAAGACTACTGAATGGGAGGTGAAGAATTAGGTGGGAGGAGGCTAGGTGACTAGGTGACTGGAGGAAGTTGGGGGTGGGAAATGGACATATGGGAGAGAGAACTGGGAATCTGAGCTGGGAGTAGGAGGTAGGAGAGGGAATTCAAGGATTTGAACTGAGGATGGAGGGAAAGTAGGGAATGGGTCTTAGAGGGAGGTGGGTGGGAGAGGGAAGGAATCAGGGGATTGAGCTGTGGGGGAGAGGGAATTAGAGGGTCTACGTTTGGGGTGGGACATGAGGTAGAAATGATGAGAAGCTCTCAGCTGGGGAGGAGAGATGGCGGTAGAGATAAGAGGTACTGGGGATCTGAGATAGAAGTTTAAAAAGGAAGAAACTAGGGAGTCTAAACTGGGGGCAAAGATGGTGTGAGAATTAAAGGATATGAACTGGGGGCAGAAAAGGGAAAGTGGGGGTGTCTGTCTTGGGAGTGGGAGATGGAAAGTGTGTGGCAGGAGGAAATTTGGGGGACTGAGCTGTGTCAGGAGAATGAGTAGGAATTAGAGGATCTGAAAGAAGATGGAGATTGCAAGGGGGAGGAAATTATGGTTCTGCTGAGGCCAGGAGATGATGTCGGAATTAGGAGATCTAGCTGGAGTGCGAAATATAGAGGGGGGATCGGGATTCCAGACGGGCTCTAGGGGGAGGACTCTAAGGATAGAGAAATGGGAAAGTGAAATGATATGGAGCAGAGAGCAAAAGGTGGCGGAAAAGGGAACGTGTGGTAGGGGTCCTGAATTCTTGAGCGCTCACTGGTTACTTTGGTCTCCTGAAGACAGACGATGTCAGCATCCAGCTTGTCCAAAATGCGCCCCATGGTCATGGCGGTACAATTGCTGGGCTCCTCGTATCCCACCCCTTGCACGGGGCTGCGAATCCCATTGATGTTCCAGCTCACCACGCGCAACATGCTGACAGCTAACTGCAATGCCTTTAAGCCCGCGCCCCACGTAAGTGAGAGCCAAAACCCGAAAATTCCTTTGTCCGCCAGGCCTGGCTTTCCGCGCGCGCATTTGCGCAGGCGTTCTTGTGCGTGCCGCAAAAGGGTTGGACACATATGGGGCGGGGATTCAAGCCCTTCAGTTTTCATTGGCTGGAGAAGCGGAAGCTGAAGGGGGCGGTGTGGTAGCCGAGGGGCAATGAATAGTGAGAGGAAGGCCATGGTTGGGCTCCTGCCCCTACCACCCGACACTGGCTCACGTGCCTGAGTCTGACTGCGTTTCTGCTCTGCTGAAAAGTCCCCTTGGTGCTTTCCATTACTTACAAACGAGATTTTACCACTTTTTAAGTGGCGGAACCGCGCAGCGACCGAAGCCCCGCCCACAGTGTTCAGACTGCACCCCTGAGTACAAAGAGGGCTGCGGCACCCAGCGACTAGGGAGTGGCTGGCGTAACCCTGCATGTAAATGTGGGCGGGGGAATGCGCGAAGGGAACTTTGCGGCCGGAGGAGGGAGCAATAAGAAACGCACTCCATTTTGGAAATTAAGATCTTGCTGGTCGTCGGTCATCGTTTGCAAATACTTTCTCCCAGTCCTTAGGTCATCTTTTCGTTTTGTTTATGGTTTCCTTTGTTGTGCAAAAGCTTTTAAGTTTGATTAGGTCCCATTTGTTTATTTGCTTTATTGCTTTTGCCTTGGGAGACTGATCTAAGACGATATTACCAGGAGTTATGTCTGAAAATGTTTTGCCTATGTTCTTTTTCTAAGAGTTTTTTTTATGGTGTCACGTCTTATATTTAAGTCTTTAAACCATTTTGAATTTATTTTCATGTATGGTGTGAGTCTTCTAACTTCATTGATTTATATAAGGCTGTCCAACTTTCCCAGCACCACTTGCTGTAGAGACTGTCTTTTCTCCGTTGTATGTTCTTGCCTCCTTTGTCCAAGATTAATTGAAAGTAGGTGTGTGGGTTTATATCCAGGCTTTCTATTCTGTTCCATTGATCTATATGCTTTTGTGCCAAAAGAATCTTAATTAAAAATGTTTAATTTTTATGTTATGTATATTTTACCATATTTAAAAAACTAATAATAAAAGGAATGAGGAACCATCACCTCTACCTAGTTCCAAAACATTACCCCAAAGGGAAATACATACCCATTACGCATTAAGCAGTTAGTCCCTATGCCCTCCACCACCAGCACCTTTATGGCATCAATTTGCTTTCTGTTCCTGTGGGTTTACCTATTTTTGATATTTCATGTAAATGAAATCTTTGCAAAATGTACTAAATACCACTTAATCATACACTTTAAAATTGTTAATTTTATGTTCAAATTTACCTCGCTTTTTTAATATATATACACACTACAATATATAAAATAGAGAAACAACAAGGACTCACTATACAGCACAGGGAACTCTACTCAATACTCTGTAATAACCTGTATGGGAAAAGAATCTGAAAAAGAATAAACAGTATATGATGTATTTTGCTATACACCTGAAACTAACACAACATTGTATATCAACTATACTCCAATATAAAATATTTTTTTAAAAAGGGGGGGAATAATGAAATGTTCTATGTGTAGTGATATAGAAAGATCCCAAAACATATTGGGGGGTGGCAGGCTGCAAAATAGTGAGTATTGAACCTTTTCAATAAACCACGGGGAAAATGAGGGAAAAAAAGAAGCACTCTAATGGAGTAAGATTTAGAAGAGGGCCTCTGGCTTTATTGGGCTGGGGGAGGGAGATGGGGAAGCTGTATCAAGCCCACCCTGCAGTCATTATTTGTCTTGGGCCTTATAGCATCCCTTAGGATGTGGCCTGACAGGTACTTCCTCTTTGCTCTGTTTCTCAGATTATTAAAATCAAGGCCAAGAGAGTTTAAGTGGGCTACCCAAGTTCCAGAGTAGCACTGTCTTCCAATATAACCTATGGCTCTTCCATATGCATTATCTCATTTCATTATCAGGGCAACACTGTAAGGGGCATTGAGGCTAAGAGAGGTTCAGTGAATTCACCCCAGTATCACAGAAGCAGTAGAGCCAGGATTCAACCCCTGTCTTAATCAGCTCAAGGAATACTTTCCTAAGTAAGTTTTTTCTAACCTCCCCAGTTAGATCTTTTCCTCTGGGCCCCCACACCACTCTATGGTCCATTCTGTCACAGCGCTTACAATGCACAGCTACCACTGATTTCTATTTCTGTCATTAGACTGCCAACAGCTTGAGAGCAATGACCATATCTGATTCATCTTGTTAGCCCCATCCCCTAATATAGCGCACAACATATTAGGAGTTAATAAATATTTGTTGAATGAATGAACAAATAAAGGGCAATAGCAAGAGCATCAACAGGTTAGTGACTTGTTTTTGATAACATAAAAATAGAAATAATAGACATGCCCAATGTCCAGGGAAAAGCATAACTTCGCATCCTTAGGTTCCTCACCCAGAATTGTGGCATAATTACTTTTCCCCCAGAATTCCATAGCCTTAAAACCATCATTCTCAGTGTCTGCAAAAAAGACCCAAAGAGCTGCTTTTCCTCCTGGAGGACTTAAAGGTTACATTCCAGTTGTTGCCATCAGAAAATAGCCCTGCAATTAAAATTAAGATGTTGGTGCTTTAAGCTTTTCCATGTTTTGGTGGTTATTGGCTTAGGATTGAGTCCCAAGAGTGGAATAATTAGGACAAAGGAAATGAACATTTTTATTGCTCTTGCTTCATATTGCCAAATCACTCTCCAGTAGGGGATCGTGCTGATTTACACTGAAGACCAATCTGAACCAGCCCCAAGGAAATCCAGATCTTGCCTGTTTACATTGCTGGTTTTCATTTCCCCATTCTGCAGTAGCTTGTTAATATTAGTTCTGACCTTTGGGGCAAGGCGAACACATGGTTGGCCTGAAGAGAAAAGGCTCTGGTTGACTCAGGAACTTCTTTGGAAGCTGATATTTCAACAGCGGGCACACACCCCCTCTTACCAAGGGTACATCCCCAGCCTTCCCAGGGAGCCAACGAGTGCCTCCAGGCTCCCTGCTTGATGCCACTCTCTGTACCTGCTTTGGGGGTCTAAATGCAAGAGAGCCGTGTGTCGTGTATTGGATAACTAGCGATGGAAGAAAAAACCTCTAGGAGAACAGGTAGGTGAAACAGAAGGAAAAATAGATAGGAGTTAACACAAACCCAAATCCATTCTTTAGGCTCTCTGGAAAGTTTTCTTGGAATAGGTGGACACTCAAACTGTTCACTAAAGTGTATGGGAAGTTGGGGATAACATGATTTCTATATTTCATTATCTATCATCCATTCTGACCTGTCTTTGTGGAACACTGGCCCAAAGGGCAGTTCCCTAGCACTTTAGAAGTCTCTTTAACATGGTCTAGTCCAGTTTTGAATGAACTGGGTGATAGAGATTGTATCTCTTACCTCCCAACTGGTATATAAAGTAGGGCGGGTTTGCTGTGGCACTTTGAACAAGTCTTTTAGCTTCTCTGGGCTTCAATAGCCTCTTCACCAAAATGGAAATTGAAGTCCCTCCTATTTCCCTCAGAGGACTGTCACAAGGTGAAGAGGAGTGGGATGACAGGAACTAAAGCGCTTCTGAAATATTTCAGGACTTCCGTGCTCTGTCTTAGTGATCCTACTTTTTCTGTAGCCTCCACAGGCAATACCACACATAACCCTCCAGCTGCTCTTCTCCCTGAGTGACTATGGTCTGTGGAGGGCTACTCCTAGGACTAGGATAGAGCAAACCTTGGGCCCCAGGCATGGGGCTGAAAGTAGTGGGGGGATGGTGGGCCAGGGCAGTGGCCAAGAAGGAAGTGGATCCTAGGCTGCTGCCACAGAAGGCCTGATATTCACATATAGGCACCTGACCTGTAAGCATGCAATCTCCCCTCCTCACCCTAACACAAATGCATTCACACCCACACACTCGAAGAATTACCAATAAGAAGACCCCATTTGTGATTTTGATACCCATCAGTACTGTCTTGATACTGCTTTTAATGAGATTCTCCCATACACTCCATACTTTGGGAGGATGGTCAGGATCTGTGGGCCTCAGGTAGTCATACTTTATGCTTTTCCTCCATAGAGTTAACCCCAAATTAGAATTTGTGACTCAGCTCTTGGTCTTGAGTGAGTCTCTGATACTGAGTGAACAATTTTTTCTGTAACCAGTTAATTGGAACTTTTTTCTGGAGGGGGGGGACTTCATTCTTTTGTTCTTTCTGTTCTGCCCCGTTCAGGGTTGAGAAACTTTCTAGATCCTACTACCACCTTCTACCTTCAGACCAAGTTAGTTCCCCCACCCAGTTCCCTGGATAGCTCTCTTTTATAAAATTTACCTTTGTTGAATGGGGATTATTTGTACACATGTTCATCTCGTCTAGGGCAGAGAGATGTAGATTGAGCAAGTCTCCTCTGTGCCAGGGCCTGAGCTGGACACCTGGAAACAGATCACAGATAACTGAGATCCAGTCCCCATCCTTAAGGAGCTCACAGTCTAGTAGGAAAGTAGACCGGTAAAAGGTGGATACTTGCTCAGATAAACAGAAGCATATAGGCAATGTGGGAACCAAAGCCAAGGCTTCTCAGAGGAGGTGAGCATTGAGCCTGGCCTTGAAGAGTGAGTCAGATTTCACTGAGAATGGAAGGGAAGAGAAGGCATTCCAGGCTGAGCAAAGGCCCAGAGGCAAAAAAGTACACAGTAAGTTTGGGGGCCTAGTGAGTCAGCTGGCACAATTTAACCACAGGGGTCTAAAGAGAGACATGACTGGAGAGACACGTTTGATTGAGAAGAGCCAGGACTGAGGCCTTCCCATAAAGCTTGTTTAGTTTTCCTACTTCTGGGGATCAGAATTGATAACAGTGGTTAAAACACACACACGCGCACGCGCACGCACACACACACACACACACACACACACACACTCAGTTCCAGGTAGTTTTAAGTTGGGTTTTCAAGCCTGGATCCTAAGTTTACCCTTTCAGACCTTGTCAAAAGCCTGCTAAGCTCCTATCTCAGATTTCCTGCTGCTAAATTTATCTTTCTGCCTCTTAGCAGGGTCATGAGGACAAAACTGTAAACATAGAAGAGGGGTTCATGTGACTGGATTGATTACCTCGGACAAGCCACTTCCCCTCCCTAGACCTCAGTTTCCCTGTGAGGCTAGTGAGAATGTTTGGAAGGAGCAACTATGATGAGGAATATGTTTCTTTGTGGGCCATGGAAAACATACATGTAAAGGGTTATTATTCAGATTACTAGCCTTAGCAGAGTGATTACCAGTTAGGAGACTTATTATGATTAAGAGAGTTGCATGTCTTCCAAACTCTAGTTCTAAGACTCTAAATGTTCTGAGCTAATCTAGAAGACCACATTCTTAAATCAAGCTTGACTGATCAGTTAACCAAAGAAAAGCCCTGGACTGGAGAAATCAGATCCCCAGTGTTCTATTTCTAACTTGGTGACTTGATTTACTATAGGATCTTAGGAAAATACTTCCCTCTCTAGGCTTCCATCTTCTTACCTGAGAGGGTTGGATGCAATGATTTCTAGGGGACCTCTGTATCACAAAACCAAAAAAGTAAAAGTGAATTCATCTTTCTAACTGATTGGCATGAGCTCTTTATTTATTATAAATGTTAACCCTTTGTCATAATTTTGTAAGTTTCCTTTACTGAGTGTTTCCTGAATGCTCAGCATTACACCAGAAGTTGCATATTAGCCAAGGAGGTAACTGACCTTTTACTTCACAAAGGGAATCAGAGTGTTAGGTAATATATAATGAACATTTTCCAGGTTACTTTATATGTGTTAACACATTGAATCTTCAACAACCCTAAGGGAGTAGGTACTCCTATGAGATGAAAACACCACGGCACTGAAAAATTAAGTCTTCTACCCAGCGTGTCATAGCAAGGGGCAGAGGTGGGATTCCACTCCAGTAGTGTGACTCCAGAGCCCATTGCTTTTAACCACTGTTATCCACTGCCTCAGTAGATTCATTTAGAAGGGCAGGCTTTGAAATGTATCGAAAGTTTGGTATGATTTATACACAACAAATGGAGGGAATCTAACCCTTATGTAGACTAGGATTCTGAGAATGTATTTTAGGGAACTTCTTAAAAGGCAAAGTGGAGCTGAGAGCATTGGAGGTCAGGGATTGGAGATTGCTATCCCCATGAGATTGCCCCGGTGTTGCCCAGCTCAGTGGAAGAAATTGAGCTTTCTTGTAGCCAATCACTGGAGGTTCATCAAGGGGTGGGAAGGTTGCAAAAGAATGAAGTAAGAGCACACTTGGACGTCTTCCAGGTAAGCTATGCTGTTAGATGAGTACTACACATAAAAGCTTCAAAACAACCAGGGGGATGGGGGAGGGTAAAGCAGAGACATCTGGGTAGGATGGCTCTGGCCTATGGACTTGTCCTACTTTGAGGCCATTGCTCCCAACTCACCACACTCTGCCTGCTGCAGCCTCCCCCCCAAGCCTCCATCCCCATGACTTGGCATGAAGAACTTTAGTATTGTTCTGGGTCAGATCACAATGCCTTTCTCCCTAGGGGACCTGATGGCAGTTGGCAGTCATGTGAACAGTGCTTATCATCTCTCCCCCTAGCAATGGCTGCATTCACTTCTCTTCCCAAGGTGTCCAATTCACTCTGATTTATTTAGCTTTGGCTGGAGAGAGCATAAAGAAGATCAGATAGTGCCCATCTCTCCAAGAGTGTCCTGGGTAGCACATTTTAGGAGAGAGAGGCCCTTCAGTAGGAAAGGTAGCAGAATTCAGGTAAGACAAGGGTTGCAATGCCATTTGCGGGGGAGAGCATTGAGGCAGTAAACCTTCCACTTCAAGTTCAGACCTAAGATTGCTAGCTCAAAACATTGCGTTTTTCAGTAGGAACTTTGTGCTTGTGTATTTGTACTTGGGAATCTTGCATTTCTGATGTGGATCTCTGTTTCTGGGTTGGAATTTGACATTCTACTTGGGCCTGTTTTTTTATTTTGAAGCTATGAAAGCTTCTGAGATCTGCCTGCATCACCTTTGCCTCCCCACCCCACACAGGATATAAGCACATGATCTTCGGTCTTTTATTTGCATACTCTACTAGTCCTGTCTTCATTGGAGGGAAGTGACTGGCCAGACGTGGGCTGTCTTGCTGGCTGCCTTCCTTGCTGGGCTCCAACTTATCTCTTATGTACACAGCCCTTGGAGTTCAGAGGCCTCTGCTGACCTCTGTCCAACCTCTCCTCTGCACCCAAGCCCCCACTGGTACATACAGGAGCAGAGGCAGACAAGGCAGGCAATGACTAGGAGACAGGAGAGGGGCTGGAGACAGGCTGCTAGAGAGCTCAGAACCCCAGCACACCTCCCTGTCCCAACTCTGTCCACCACCTGCTGTGACCACAGCAACAGAAGAGACAGCTAATAAGACAAAGTGAGGCCCGGTACCTTGAGGACAGTGGTGTCATTAGCTGCGACGCCTAGGATGTCTCGAGAGATGGGAGAACTCACCCAAACCAGATTGCAGAAGATCTGGATTCCACACAACGGTGGCAACAGCAGGCTGCAACGCAGGAGGGGCTGTAAGTGGGGTTTGCTTCCGTGGGCTTCAAGGTGGTGGTGGTAGAGTGGACGTAGAAGAGCAAAGGACATTCCCCCCAACCACCCCCACCCCAACCTGAAAGTTGGAATAGATGAGCAGCTGGATGAAATAGCTGTAGGATAGATAACAAGAGGCTAATGTCAAAAAGGTAGAGAAAGAAAGATAGAAAGAGAGAGATGAAGACAGCGAAAGAATGAGGATTATATAAAGACCATCATAATCAGAGGGATTTTTGACTAGGAATTTTTTTCTTTCTTAACCAGAGCTTGTTTGGAATACTTCTTGTTGGAAATTTGATGTTTCTAGTTCAATGTTAGCCTAAATGTTTTATTTTGGTGACATCAGTGAAGTGTCTGGAAATTAGTACTGTCTGATAGTGCTTGGGTGAAATAAGGTGATGGTTCCTGGCCTTGTTTCTCAGAGGACAGGTGATGGGTACACAGCAGTACCATATCATTGGTCGGTTTTGCTCCTCCCCTTTCTCAGGCCTCTTCTAATAAGCCTCTGACTGGGTTGGGAAAGGCTGGGTGTCCTGTCTCCTGCATTGCCTTCTTGGCACATATGGACACTTTTGCTGCTCTGGGGAGTTGAGGGAGAAGACATTCAGGGAAAGCCTGCTGGTGTAATGTTCACTTTGAAAATTTAAGAAAGCAGGTTCAAAGGGGAAGCAAACAAAACCTGTAAAATATATTTTTTAAGTAGACTATACCATTTCCAATAGATAACAGTGTACAGTTGTGGATCAAGGTGCTGCCAGCCCAAGAATTTTGGCCTGAGGAGCCATAAGGTGTGCAGAGATAAGACAGCTGTGGAGTGTGGGACCCAGACATCTCAAGGACCAACTGACCAAGCTTCCACTGTGCTAATGCTAGAGGAGGTCCAGGCTCAGGGCTAGTGAGGGGAGGATCCAGGAAGACGTAGGATGTTAAATATACTATGTAGAATGGAGGGTGTGGATAGAGGGAGAGGGGTAAAAACCAACCTCCTGTTCTTCTTCCTCCTCCTCTCCACCAGCAGTTTCAATCTCTCATCTGGTGATCTAGGAGCCTGGATGAGACTGAGAATTACACCCCACCCTCACTCACCAAGCCACTCTATCCTTTCTAAGGGGCTGTTGGGTTTAGCTGGCAAGCAGGCAAGCCAGTCTCTGCATACCTGAGTCCTCCATTGTTAGGACCCTTATATTCCTGGGAACTCTGTCTTTCAGGTTGGAGAAATAATAGATATAAATCACCTATTATACTGTTTGTCATATAGAGGGTGCAAAATAAATATGTGCTCACTTTATTTCTGAGCCCGTCTTTCCTCAGCTGGAAGACAGAATTAATACCTACTTCCCCATGTTGTTGAGGTGATTCAGTGATTCAGACTGCCTAGCTTTGAGTCCCAGCTCTGCCACCTCTTGTCTCTGTGACCTTGGACAATTCTCTTAACTTACCTGTCCTTCCATTTCCTCACCTGTCAAAAGAAGTTAGTAATAGTGTTGTGAAGATTAGAGAACTAAAGCATATAAAATGCTTAGAAGAATGTCCGGTGCATAGTAAATACTCAATAAATCTTATTATTATCATTATTTAACCAAGAAGGTGGGTGTGTGGTCTTTTTGCCCATCATATCCCCAGCATCAAGCCCGAAGCCTGGCACATAGCAGATACTCAGTAAATGGTCGCTCTGTGCTACTTCCACTCTACCACTCACCATAGCCAAGCATGGGGCTCTGTGTATACAAGACAGTAACTCATTAGTGATTGACTGAATTATGTCAGACCGCAGATATAATAAACTTAGATAGTGCCCTGGGCAATGTCTGCCTCACCTCCCTTGCTGAGGAGGCTAGGCTATTTACCCCAGAAAGATCTGAATTACCTCCTGCTTGGAGCATTCTCTCTAGAAGACCTGCCCACCCCCACAGTGGGCAGTGGGGGAGGGGATGCACACAATCACTTAATGACGGTTTTGAGGATTAAATGCATTAACGTGTGTAAAGTGCTTGAACAGCTGTGTATATTCATCTGTGACTTGGTTTTTCGCATTCAGTGTTATGTTTTTTTGTGCCATGTATAATATTGTTGCATGCAGTTGTAGTTTGTTTATTTTCCTTGCTGTGTAATATTACATTTTGTGAATATCCCATGATTTACTTATCCATCTTACTATTGATGTACCTTTAGGTAGTTTCGTTTTGGGTTATGAACAATTATGCAATGAGGATTTTTGTCCCCATAAATTTTGGAATCACTTTTTCAAGTTACACACACACACACACACACACAGACACACACACACCTTTTGGGATTTTGATTGGAATTACAGTCAATCTGTATATCAATTTAAGGAGAATTAACATTTTGTGATATCGAGTCTTCTGTAAACATGGTGTGCCTCTCTATTTAGACTTTTTCGATGTTATTTGAGTGAAGTTTTATAAGTTAAAAGGGCTTATGCATCAGTATAAGACATTTTTTGCTTATTTTTGTTGCTATTGTATACCTTTTTAGAAAATTACATTTTATACCAATTTATTGCTAATGAGTACAAATATAATTGTGGTTTTTTCGTATATTGCATTTGCAACTAGCAAACCTGATAAACTTTCTTATTAATTTTGATAATTTATATGTAAATGACAGTTTTCTTTTTTCCCTTCCAATCCTTATTTTTTAAAATCTCTTTTCTTATATTACTGCACTGCTAGGACCTCTACCTTTGATACATGCGCACCAACGTCGAATAGGAATGTTAGTATTGTGCATGTTTATGTTGAACCTAATTTTAAAGGTAATGCTTTTAAAGTTTCACCATTGAGTAAGTTTGCTATAATTTTTTTTGTAGATACCATTAACAGGTTAAGAAAATTCCAGTTTGTTCTTAGTTTGCCAATAGGACTCCTATCTACTTTATTTACTATTATTATTAGCCAATAATAATTATTTAACAAAAGATTTACCTTCTTAGCAATTTTTAATGTGTACAATATTATTAACTATAGGCACTATGCTGTACAGTAGATTTCTAAGATGTACTTTTCTTGCACAAACAAAACTTTGTACCATTTGACTAATACCTTCTCATTTCCCCTGCCCCATCCTAGCCCTTAGCAACCACCATTCTATTTTTTGCTTTTATGAGTTTGACATTTTTAGATCCTAAACATATGTGGTATCAAGCAGCATTTTTCATTCTGCTCTTGGTTTACATCACTTAGTATAATATTCTCCAGTTTCATCCATGGTGTTGCAAATGGCAGGATTTCTTTCTTTTTAAAGCCTGAATAATATTCCATTACATATATGCATGTATATGTACATTTCCTTTATCCATTCATTCACCAGTGGGCACTTAGGTTACTTCCATATCTTGACCATTGTGAATAATGCTGCTGTGAATATGAGAGTGTAGGTATCTCTCTGAGATCCTGATTTCAATTTCTTTGGATATATACTCAGAAAGGAGATTGCTGGATCACATAGTAGTTCTCTTTTTAACATTTGGAGGATTCACCATACTGCTTTCCATAGCAACACCGATTAACATTCCCACCAACAATGTATGAGGTTTCCCTTTATTTCCACATCCTTGTCAACAGTTGTATTTCATTTTTTTAGGATAGCCATCCTAACTAGTATAAGATGATATCTCACTGTGGTTTTGATTTGCATTTCCTTGATAATTGATGATGTTGAACATCTTTTCATATACCTGCTGTCCATCTGTATGTCTTCCTTATAGAAATATCTATTCAGACTCTTGCCCATTTTTAAAGTAGGTATTTGGTTTTTTGGCTGTTGGGTTGTAGTATTTCCCTATATATTTTGGATATTAACTCTTTAGCAGATATAAGGTTTGCAAACATTTTCTACCATTCCACAGGTTGGCTTTCATTTTGTTGTTTCCTCTGCTATACAGAAGTTTTTAATTTTATGTAGTCCTACTTATATATTAGGATATTTTAAAGATGAGTAAATGTTGAATTTTATAAACATGCCTTCTGTATCCACTGAGATGACAGGTTGATTTTCTATTTTAATCTGTTAATGTGAATTACATTAGAGGTTTTTCTTGTTTGTAACTTATCTTGCAATCCTAGGATAAATAAAAACTGCTGGATTTAGTTCATTAATATTTTGTTCAGGAATTTGGCATTTTGTTTATGAATGAGAGTGACCTGTACATTTTCCATTCTCATAGTTCCAGGTCCCTGTTTGACTTTTGTGTCATAAAATGAAGTGGGAACTATTTCCTTTCATTCTATTTTCTCACAGAGTTTGTCCAAGGAACTATTCGTTCTTTAAATATTTAGCACAACTTCCAGGTAAAAATATCCGGGCTTGATGTCTTCTTTGTAAGAAAAATTTTAATGGATACAGCCTTTTAAATAGCTATAGAATCATTCCAGTTTGCTATTTCTTCTTGTCACTGTTGTTAAATTACGGTTTTCTAGGAATTTTTCTATTTCATGTCATTTTTCAAATTTATTTGCATAAACTTCTTATCTCCATATTTTTTAAAATCTCTGTTGCATTTATATCCTCTTATCCTTGTTTATTTGTACCTTCTCTTTCTTCCTCTTGATCAATCTTGCCAAAAGTTTGTCACTTTTATAAGTTTTTTAAAATAGTCAACTTTTGGCTTTCTGATTCTTTCTGTGATGTCCTTTACTTTTTATTTAGCTATTTTCCTTATCATTATTCTTTTCTTTTCACTTTACTTGGATTTATTCTGTTGTTCTTTTTTTAATTTCTGGAGTTGGATGCACAGCTTATTAATTTTCAGACTTTCTGCCTTTTGAATATAAGCATCTGATTGTATAATTGGCCTACTAAACAGGGCTGATATTCCACAGATGCACAATTGTATGGACATATGAATTTTAAAATTATTTCCAGACCATTTGGTAAATATGCACTGCTCCAGGCTTTCTTAGTTTCTCCATCACTTACCCAGTAGCCCTGGCCACCTCAGTCCCTTTCCCAGGACTGCTAAGACCTACAGATTATCATCTAGCAACTAAAGGGTTAATGCCTAACACAGAAGGAGGCCTCTACCAATTGGTGCCAAGCCCTTGGGCCAGCTTCTGTTTTGACAGATCAGTGCCCTTGCCATTTCCAATTTAATTCCATTCTCCTTAGAGAACAAACTTTGTATGATTTCAATTGTTTGAAATCTGTCGAGATTTGCTTTATGGACAAACGTGTGATAAGTTTTGGTAAAAATTCCATGAGAACTTGAAAAAAATGCACATTTTACAACTGGGTTCAGAGTACTATATATTTCAATTAAGTCATCTTTGTTAATCTGGCTCAAATGCTCTATATTCTTCCAGAATGTTGTCTGCTTGTTGATATGGAAAATTTGTTAATGTCTCCTTATAACTATGTCAATTTAAAAAAAAATCTTTATTGGGGTATAACTGCTTCACAATGGTGTGTTAGTTTCTGCTTTATAACAAGTGAATCAGTTATACATATAAATATGTTCCCATATCTCTTCACTCTTGCGTCTCCCTCCCTCCCATCCTCCCTATCCCACCCCTCCAGGCAGTCACAGGAAACCGTGCTCCCCACGAGCTATCTACATTAAGTTTGTTAGTGTATAAATGTCCATGGCTCTCTCTTGCCCTGTCACAGCTCACCCTCCCCCCTCCCCATATCCTCAAATACGTTCTCCAGTAGGTCTGTGTCTTTATCCCTGTCTTACCCCTAGGTTCTTCATGACATTTTCTTTTTCTCAAATTCCATATACATGTGTTAGCATACGGTATTTGTCTTTTTCTTTCTGACTTACTTCACTCTGTATGACAGACTCTAGGTCTATCCACCTCATTACAAATAGCTCAATTTCGTTTCTTTTTATGGCTGAGTAATATTCCATTGTATATATGTGCCACATGTTCTTTATCCAATCATCCGATGATGGGCACTTAGGTTGTTTCCATCTCTAGGCTATTGTAAATAGAGCTGAAGTGAACATTTTGGTACATGACTCTTTTTGAATTATGGTTTTCTCAGGGTATATGCCCAGTAGTGGGATTGCTGGGTCATATGGTAGTTCTATTTGTAGTGTTTTAAGGAACCTCCATACTGTTCTCCATAGTGGCTGAACCAATTCACATTCCCACCAGCAGTGCAAGAGTGTTCCCTTTTCTCCACACCCTCTCCAGCATTTATTGTTTCGAGATTTTTTGATGATGGCCATTCTGACTGGTGTGAGATGATATCTCATTGTAGTTTTGATTTGCATTTCTCTAATGATTAAGGATGTTGACCATTCTTTCATGTGTTTGTTGGCAGTCTGTATATCTTCTTTGGAGAAATGTCTATTTAGGTCTTCTGCCCATTTTTGGACTGGGTTGTATGTTTTTTTGTTATTGAGCTGCATGAACTGCTTGTAAATTTTGGAAATTAATCCTTTGTCAGTTTCTTCATTGGCAAACATTTTCTCCCATTCTGAGAGTTGTCTTTTGGTCTTATTTATGGTTTCCTTTGCTGTGCAAAAGCTTTGAAGTTTCATTAGGTCCCATTTGTGTATTTTTGTTTTTATTTCCATTACTCTAGGAGGTGGGTCAAAAAGGATCTTGCTGTGATTTATGTCATAGAGTGTTCTGCCTATGTTTTCCTCTAAGAGTTTGATAGTGTCTGGCCTTACATTTAGGTCTTTAATCCATTTTGAACTTATTTTTGTGTATGGTGTTAGGGAGTGATCTAATCTCTTACTTTTACATGTACCTGTCCAGTTTTCCCAGCACCATTTATTGAAGAGGCTGTCCTTTCTCCACTGTACATTCCTGCCTCCTTTATCAAAGATAAGGTGTCCATATGTGCGTGGGTTTATCTCTGGGCTTTCTATCCTGTTCCACTGATCTATCTTTCTGTTTTTGTGCCAGTACCATACTGTCTTGATTACTCTAGCTTTGTAGTATAGTCTGAAGTCAGGGAGCCTGATACCTCCGGCTCTGTTTTTCGTGCTCAAGATTGCTTTGGCTATTCGGGGTCTTTTGTGTTTCCATACAAATTGTGAAATTTTTTGTTCTAGTTCTGTGAAAAATGCCAGTGGTAGTTTGATAGGGATTGCATTGAATCTATAGATTGCTTTCGGTAGTAGCGACATTTTCACAATGTTGAGTCTTCCAATCCAAGAACATGGTATATCTCTCCATCTATTTGTATCATCTTTAATTTCTTTCATCAGTGTCTTATAATTTTCTGCATACAGGTCTTTTGTCTCCTTCGGTAGGTTTATTCCTAGATATTTTATTCTTTTTGTTGCAATGGTAAATGGGAGTGTTTTCTTGATTTCCCTTTCAGATTTTTCATCATTAGTGTATAGGAATGCCAGAGATTTCTGTGCATTCATTTTGTATCCTACTACTTTACCAAATTCATTGATTAGCTCTAGTAGTTTTCTGGTAGCATCTTTAGGATTCTCTATGTATAGTATCATGTCATCTGCAAACAGTGACAGCTTTACTTCTTCTTTTCCAATTTGGATTGCTTTTATTTCCTTTTCTTCTCTGATTGCTGTGGCTAAAACTTCCAAAACTATATTGAATAAGAGTGGTGAGAGTGGGCAACCTTGGCTTGTTCCTGATCTTAGTGGAAATGCTTTCAGTTTTTCACCATTGAGGATGATGTTGACTGTGGGTTTGTCATATATGGCCTTTATTATGTTGAGGAAAGTTCCCTCTATGCCTACTTTCTGAAGGGTTTTTATCATCAATTGGTGTTGAATTTTGTCAAAAGTTTTCTCTGTATCTATTGAGATGATCATATGATTTTTCTCCTTCAATTTGTTAATATGGTGTATCACATTGATTGATTTGCGTATATTGAAGAATCCTTGCGTTCCTGGAATAAACCCCACTTGATCATGGTGTATGATCCTTTTAATGTGCTATTGGATTCTGTTTGCTAGTATTTTGTTGAGGATTTTTGCATCTATGTTCATCAGTGATATTGTCCTGTAGTTTTCTTTCTTTGCGACATCCTTGTCAGGTTTTGGTATCAAGGTGATGGTGGCCTCATAGAAGGAATTTGGGAGTGTTCCTCCCTCTGCCACATTTTGGAAGAGATGGGAAGGATAGGTTTTAGCTCTTCTCTAAATGTTTGATAGAATTCGCCTTGAAGCCATCTGGTCCTGGGCTTTTGTTTGTTGGAATATTTTTAATCACAGTTTCAATTTCAGTGCTTGTGATTGGTCTGTTCATATTTTCTATTTCTTCCTGATTCAGTCTTGGCAGGTTGTGCATTTCTAAGAATTTGTCAATTTCCTCCAGGTTGTCCATTTTATTGGCATAGAGTTGCTTGCAGTAATCTCTCATGATCTTTTGTATTTCTGCAGTGTCAGTTGTTACTTCTCCTTTTTCATCTATAATTCTCTTGATTTGAGTCTTCTTCCTTTTTTTCTTGATGAGTCTGGCTAATGGTTTTTCTATTTTGTTTATCTTCTCAAAGAACCAGCTTTTAGTTTTATTGATCTTTGCTATTGTTTCCTTCATTTCTTTTTCATTTATTTCTGATATGATTTTTATGATTTCTTTCCTTCTGCTAACTTTGGGGTTTTTTTAATTCTTCTTTCTCTAATTGCTTTAGGTGCAAGGTTAGGTTGTTTATTCGAGATGTTTCCTATTTCTTAAGGTGGGCTTGTATTGCTATAAACTTCCCTCCTAGAACTGTTTTTTTTTTTTTTTGCAATACACAGGCCTCTTACTGCTGTGGCCTCTCCTGTTGCACAGCACAGGCTCTGGACGCACAAGCTCAGCGGCCATGGTTCGCGGGTCTAGCTGCTCCGTGGTATGTGGGATCTTCTCAGACCAGGTCATGAACCCGTATTCCCCTGCATCAGCAGGTGGACTCTCGACCACTGAGCCACCAGGGAAGCCCTCTTAGAACTGCTTTTGATGCATCCCATAGGTTTTGGGTCGTCGTGTCTCCATTGTCATTTGTTTCTAGGTATTTTTTGATTTCCTCTTTGATTTCTTCAGTGATCACTTCGTTATTAAGTGGTGTATTGTTTAGCTTCCATGTGTTTGTATTTTTTACAGATTTTTTCCTGTAATTGATATCTAGTCTCATGGCGTTGTGGTCGGAAAAGATACTTGATACAATTTCAGTTTTCTTAAATTTACCAAGGCTTCATCTGTGACCCAAGATATGATCTATCCTGGAGAATGTTCCATGAGCACTTGAGAAAAATGTGTATTCTGTTGTTTTTCGATGGAATGTCCTATAAATATCAATTAAGTCCATCTTCTTTAATGTATCATTTAAAGCTTGTGTTTCCTTATTTATTTTCATTTTGGATGATCTGTCCATTGGTGAAAGTGGGGTGTTAAAGTCCCCTACTATGAATGTGTTACTGTCGATTTCCCCTTTTATGGTTATTAGTATTTGTCTTATGTATTGAGGTGCTCCTATGTTGGATGCATACATATTTACAATTGTTATACCTTCTTCTTGGATCGATCCCTTGATCATTATCTAGTGTCCTTCTTTGTCTCTTCTAATAGTCTTTACTTTAAAGTGTTTTGTCTGATATGAGAATTGCTTCTCCAGCTTTCTTTTGGTTTCCATTTGCATGGAATATCTTTTTCCATCCCATTACTTTCAGTCTGTATGTGTCTCTAGGTCTTCAGTGGGTCTCTTGTAGACAGCATATATATGGGTCTTGTTTTTGTATCCATTGAGCCAATCTATGTCTTTTGGTGGGAGCATTTAGTCTATTTACATTTAAGGTAATTATCGATATGTATGTTCCTATTCCCATTTCCTAAATTGTTTTTGGTTCATTATTGTACGTCTTTTCTGTCTCTTGTGTTTCTTGCCTAGAGAAGTTCCTTTAGCGTTTGTTGTAAAGTTGGTTTAGTGGTGCTGAACTCTCTCATGTTTTGTTTGTCTGTAAAGGTTTTAATTTCTCCATCAAATCTGAATGAGATCCTTGCTGGCTAGAGTCATCTTGGTTGCAGGTTTTTCTCCTTCATCACTTTCAGTATGTCTTGCCACTCCGTTCTGGCTTGCAGAGTTTCTGCTGAGCAATCAGCTCTTAACCTTATGGGGATTCCCTTGTGTGTTATTTGTTGTTTTTCCCTTGCTGCTTTTAATATGCTTTCTTTGTATTTAATTTTTGACAGTTTGATTAATATGTGTCTTGGTGTATTTCTCCTTGGATTTATCCTGTATGGGACTCTCTGTGCTTCCTGGACTTGGTTAACTATTTCCTTTCCCATATTAGGGAGGTTTTCAACTATAATCTCTCCACATATTTCCTCAGTCCCTTTCTTTTTCTCTTCTTCTGGAACCCCTATAATTTGAATGTTGGTGCATTTAGTGTTGTCCCAGAGGTCTCTGAGAGTGTACTCAGTTCTTTTCATTCTTTTTTCTTTATTCTGCTCTGCAGTAGCTATTTCCACTATTTTATCTTCCAGGTCACTTATCCGTTCTTCTGCCTCAGTTATTCTGCTATTGATCCCATCTAGAGTATTTTTCATTTCACTTATTGTGTTGTTCATCATTGTTTGTTTCATCTTTAGTTCTTCTAGATCCTTGTTAAATGTTTCTTGCATTTTGTCTATTCTATTTCCAAGATTTTGGATCATCTTTACTATCATTATTCTGAATTCTTTTTCAGGTAGACTGCCTATTTCCTCTTCATTTGTTAGGTCTGGTGCATTTTTATCTTGCTCCTTCATCTGCTGTGTGTTTTTCTGTCTTCTCATTTTGCTTATCTTACTGTGTTTGGGGTCTCCTTTTTGCAGGCTGCAGGTTCGTAGTTTCCATTGTTTTTGGTGTCTGTCCCCAGTGGCTAAGTTTGGTTCAGTGTTTTGTGTAGGCTTTCTGGTGGAGGGGACTAGTGCCTGTGTTGTGGTGGATGAGGCTGTATCTTGTCTCTCTGGTGGGCAGGTTCACGTCTGGTGGTGTGTTTTGCGGTGTCTGTGGACTTGTTATGATTTTAGGCAGCCTCTCTGGTACTGGGTGGGCTGTGTTCCTGTCTTTCTAGTTGTTTGGCATAGAGTGTCCAGCACTGTAGCTTGCTGGCCGTTGAGTGAAATTGGGTGCTGGTGTTGAGATGGAGATCTCTGGGAGATTTTTGCCGTTTGATATTATGTGGAGCTGGGATGTCTCTTGTGGACCAGTGTTCTGAAGTTGGCTCTCCCACCTCAGAGGCACGACACTGACCCCTGCTGCAGTACCAAGAGCCTTTCATCCACAAGGCTCAGAATAAAAGGGAGAAAAAGTAGAGAGAAAGAATTAGTAGAAGTAAGAAGAAAGAAAGAAAGAAAGGAAGCAAGGAAGGAAGGAAGGTAGGGAGGAAGGAAGGAAGAAAGAAAGAAAGAATGAAAGAAAGAAGGAAAGAAGGAAAGAAAGAAGGAAAGGAGGGAGGGAGGGAGGGACAGTGGGAGGAAGGAAGGAAGGAAAGAAGTAGGGAAGTAAGGAAAAAAGAAAGAAGATAAAGTAAAATAAAATAAAATATAATAAAGTTATTAAATTAAAAACAATTATTAAGAAAAAAAATTTTTTAAAAAACGGACGGATAGAACCTTAGGACAAATGGTGGAAGCAAAGCTATACAGGCAAAATCTCACACAGAAGTATACACATACAGACTCACAAAAAGGGGAAAAGGGGAAAAACTCATAAATCTTGCTCTCAAAGTCCACCTCGTCAATTTGGGATGTTTCGTTGTCTACAGGAGGAAAGGAAGGAAGGAAGGAAAGAAAGAAAGAAAGAAAGAAAGAAAGAAAGAAAGAAAGAAAGAAAGAAAGAAGATAAAGTAAAATATAACAAAGTTATTAAAATTAATTATTAAGAAAAAACATTAAAAAAAAAAAACAAAAAACGGACAGATAGAACCCTAGGGCAAATGGTGGAAGCAAAGCTATACAGACAAAATCTCACACAGAAGCATACACACTCACAAAAAGAGTAAAAGGGGAAAAAATCATAGATCTTGCTCTCAAAGTCCACCTCCTCAATTTGGGACGATTCATTGTCTATTCAGGTATTCCACAGATGCAGGGTACATCAAGTTGATTGTGGAGCTTTAATCCGCTGCTTCTGAGGCTGCTGGGAGAGATTTCCCTTTCTCTTCTTTGTTCTCACAGCTCCCAGGGGCTCAGCTTTGGATTTGGCCCTGGCTCTGCATTTAGGTCGCTGGAGGGCGTCTGTATTTTGCTCAGACAGGACGGGGTTAAAGGAGCCTCTGATTCGGGGGCTCTGGCTCACTCAGGCTAGGGGGAGGGAGGGGCGCGGAGTGCAGGTCAAGCATGCGGCAGCAGAGGCCGGCATGACGTTGCACCAGCCTGAGGCCCGCCGTGCGTTCTCCCGGGGAAGTTGTCCCTGGATACCAGGAACCTGGCAGTTGCAGGCTGCACAGGCTCCCTGGAAGACGGGTGTGGATAGTGACCTGTGCTCGCACACAGGCCTCTTGGTGGTGGCAGCATCAGCCTTAGTGTGTCCCGCCCGTCTCTGGGGTCCGTGCTTTTAGCCGCGGGTCGCGCCCATCTCTGGAGTTCCTTTAAGCAGCGCTTTTAATCCCCTCTCCTCACGCACCAGGAAACAAAGAGGGAAGAAAAAGTCTCTTGTCTCTTCGGCAGCTCCAGACCTTTTCCCGGACTCCCTCCCGGCTAGCCATGGTGCACTAACCCCTTCAGGCTGTGTTCACGCAGCCAACCCCAGTCCTCTCCCTGCGCTCCGACCAAAGCCCGAGCCTCAGCTTGCAGCCCCGCCCGCCCCGGCTGGTGTGCAGACAAGCCTCTCGGCTGGTGAGTGCCGGTCGGCACTGATCCTCTGTGCGGGAATCTTCCCGCTTTGCCCTCCGCACCCCTGTTGCTGTGCTCTCCTCCGCGGCCTCGAAGCTCCCCCCTCCACCACCCGCAGTCTCTGCCCGCGAAGGGGCTTCCTAGTGTGTGGAAACCTTTCCTCCTTCACAGCTCCCTCCCACTGGTGCCGGTCCCGTCCCTATTCTTTTGTCTCTGTTTTTTCTTTTGCCCTACCCAGGTACGTGGGGAGTTTTTTGCCTTTTGGGAGGTCTGAGGTCTTCTGGCACTATGCAGTAGGTGTTCTGTAGGAGTTGTTCTACGTGTAGATTTATTTCTGGTGTATCTGTTGGGAGGAAGGTGATCTCTGTGTCTTACTCTTCCTCCATCTTCCCCTGACCTATGTCAATTTTGAAGCTTTGTAAATAGTTCCAAATTGAGAATTGCTATATATTTCTGTATATTGAATATTTATCAATGTGTAAGGAAATTATTTCTGGTAATCTAGTATCATTTTGTCCTACAATTTTTTTCCTGATGTTAATATATATGTATATATATTTGCTTTATTTAGCTTTATATTTGCCTGGTATATCTTTCTTACACTTTTTAAAAATGGTTTTAACCATTTTTATTGAAGTAAGTTAATTTACAATGTTGTGTTCGTTTTAGTTTCAACTGTACAGCAAAGTGATTCAGCGTATGTATATATGTATTCTTTTTCAGATTATTTTCCATTATAGGTTATTACAAGATATTGAATATAGTTCCCTGTGCTATACAGTAGGCCCTTGTTGTTTATCTATTTTATATATGTTTGTATATGTTAATCCCAAACTCCTAATTTATCTCTCCCCCTCACCCCTGCTATCCCCTTTGGTAACCATGTTTGTTTTCTATGTTTGTGCGTTTATTTCTGTTTTGTAAATAATTCATTTGTATAATTTTTAAGATTCCACTTATAAGTGATATCATATGATATTTGTCTTTCTCTGTCTGACTTACTTCACTTAACATGATAATCTCTAAGTTTATCCATGTTGCTGCAAATGGCATTATTTCATTCTTTTCTATGGCAGAGTAATATTCGATTGTATATATGTACAACATCTTCTTTATTCATTCATCTGCTGATGGACATTTAGGTTGCTTCCATGTCTTGGCTATTGTAAATAGTGTTGCTATGAGTATTGGAATGCATGTATATTTTCAAATTAGATTTTTCTCTGGATATATGCCCAAGAGTGGGATTACAGGATCATATGGTAACTCTATTTTTAACTTTGTAAAGAACCTCCATACTGTTCTCCACAGTAGTTGCACCAATTTACATTCCCACCAACAGTATAGGAGGTTTCCTTTTTCTCCATATCCTCTCCAGCATTTATTATGTGTAGACTTTTTAATGCTGGCCATTCTGATTGGTATAAGAAAAATGTTTTTGATAGAGATGTAATTCACATACCATAAAACTCACCATTTTAAAGTGTACAACTTATTGGTTTTTAGTATATTTGCATGGTTGTATACCATCATTACTAATTCCAGAACATTTCATCACCTCCCAAAGAAACCCCATACTCTTTAGTGTCGTTCCAGATTCCCCTCTCCCCTCAGCCACTGGCAGCCACTAAAATCTACTTATTGTTTCCATAGTTTTGCCTATTCTGGACATTTCACATTAATGGAATCATACAATATGGGACATTTTGTATCTGGCTTCTTCCATTGGGCATAACATTTTCAAAGTTAACCTATGTTGTAGCATGTGTGGATACTTCATTCCTTTATATAGCTGAATAATATTGCATTATATAGATACACCACATTTTGTTTACCCATTCATGAATTGATGGAAATTTGGTTTGTTTCTGTTTTTGGCTATTATGAGTAATGCTGTCATGAATATTCTTTCACAAGTTTTTTTGTGCACATATGTTTTCATTTCTCTTGAATATATACCTAGGAGTGGAAATGCTGAGTCCTCTGGTAATTCTATCTATAATGTTTTGAGGAACTGCTAAACTGGTTTTCAAAGTGGCTTCACATTTTACATTCCCAAAAGCAACATATGAGCATTCTAATTTCTCTATATACTCACTAACATTTTTTAAATTATAGCCATCCTAAGTGTGTATGAAATGATATATCACTGTGAGTCCCATTTGCATTTTATTAATGCCTAATGATGTTGAGCATCTTTTCATGTACTTATTGGCCATTTGTATATCTTCTTTGGAGAAAAGTCTATTCAGATTCTTTGCTCATTTTTAAACTGGGTTATTTGTCTTTTTATTTGGGTTGATTTTTCCTTTTTGTATTCTGGGAACTAGACTCTTGTCAAATATATGGTTTGCAAATATTTATTCCCATTCTGTGAGCTATCTTTTCACTTTCTTGAGAGTGTCTTTTGAAGCACAAAAGTTCTTAATTTTAATGAAGTCCAATTTACTTATTTTTTCTATTGTTGTTTGTGTTAGGTGTCATGTCCCTGAAGCCATTGTCTAATCCAAGGTCACAAAAATTTATGCCTAGGTTTTCTTCTTCTAAGACTTTTATAGTTTTAGCTCTTACATTTAGGTCTTTGACTCATTTTGAGTTAATTTTTGCATATGATGTGAGGTAGGAGTCCAACTGCATTCTCTGCATGTGGATATTCAGTTGTTCCAGCACCATTTGTTGAAACGACTTCTTTCTACCACTGACTTGTTTTGGCAGCCTTGATGAAAATCAGTTGACCATAAGTTACAGAGTTTATGTCTGAGTTTTCAGTCCTGTTTCAATGGTTTATATATATATATAAGGATATATATATGTATATCCTTATGCCAGTACAACACTGTCTTTATTACTATAGTTTTTTTAAATTAAGTTTTGAAACTGGGAAATGTGAGTTCTCCAACTTTGTTCTTTTTCAGGATGATTTTGGCTCTTCTAGGTCCCTTGAATTTCCATGTGAACTTTAGGATCAACTTGTCAATTTCTGCAAAGAAGTCAGCTGAGATTTTGATAGAGCTGTGTTGAATCTGTAGACCAATTAGAGAATGCTGACACCTTAACATTATTAAGTCTTAGGTCCATGAACATGAGTTGTTGTTCCATTTATTTAGGTCCTCTTTAATTTCAACAGTGTAAGTTTTCAGAGTATACGTTTTGCATTGCTTTTAAGTATTCCTAAGTCTTTTTGATGCTATTGTAAATTGAATTGTTTTTATTAATTTCATTTTGCTTGTTTTTGGTTCTTTATGGAAATATAATTTTTTATAGATTGATCATGTATCCTGCAACATTGCTGAACTCATTTATTAGTACTAGTAGATTTTTAGTGGATTTCTTGGAATTTTCTACATGTAAGATCATGTCATCTGCAAAGAAAGATAGTTTAATTTCTTTTCTTTTTAATTTTATTTATTTATTTATTTAACATCTTTACATATATAAATATCCCCATATCTCCTCCCTCTTGTGTCTCCCTCCACAATCTGGAGGCCTTTTATTTCTTTTTCTTGCCTAATTACCCTCACTAGAACCTCTAGTACAATGTTGAAAAGATGAAGTGATAATAGACATCCTTCTTTTGTTTCTGATTTTAGTGGATTAACATACAATCTTTCACCAGTAAGTGCAATATTAGCCATGAGTTTTTCATAGATGTCCGTTATCTGACTGAGGAAATTCTCTTGTATTCTTAGTTTGTTGTGTGGTTTTATTATGAAGGAGTGTTTAATTTTTCAATTGCCTTTTCTATGTGCACTGAGATGATCATGTGGTTTTGGTCCTTTATTCTAGTGATGTGGTGTATTACACTACTTGATTTTCAGAGGTCTAATTAACACTGCATTCCTACAATAAAGCTAACTTGGTGACAGTGTATAATCTTTTATATTTTTCTGGATTTAATTTGCTAATATCTTGCTGAAGATTTTTGCATCTATATTCATAAAATATTGAGCTATAATTTTATTTCTCTCTGATAACTTTGTTTACCTTTGGTATCACAGAAATACTCAAGAAATGAGTTAGGAAATATTCCCTCCTATTTTATGAAACAGCTTTTGCAGAGTTGGTGTTAATTCTTTAAATGTTTGGTAGAATTCTCCAGTAAAACCATAGAATCCTGGACTTTTCCTTGTGGCAAGTTATTTTGGTTACTTATTCAATCTCTTTACTTGTTATAGATCAATTAGATGTCTTCTTGAGTCAGTTTTGGGAGTTTGTATTGCTTTAATAATTTGTCCATTTCGTCTAAGTCAGCTATTGTGTTGACATACAGTTGCTCATAGAACTCCATTATAATTATTTTTATTTCCATAAAGTCAGTAGTAATACCCCTCTTTCATTCCTGAATTTATTTATTTATTTATTTATTTTAACGTTTTTATTGGAATATAATTGCTTTACAATGGTGTGTTAGTTTCTGCTTTATAAATAAGTGAATCAGCTATACATATATCCCTATATCTCTTCCCTTTTGTGTCTCCCTCCTTCCCACCCTCCCTATCCCACCCTTCAGCTAGTCACAAAATATGGAGCTGATCTCCCTGACTATGTGACTGCTTCCCACTAGCTATCTATTTTACATTTGGAAATGTATATATGTTCACATACAAACTACCACTCTCTCACTTTGGCCCAACTTACCCTTCGCCCTCCCCGTGTCCTCAAGTCCATTTTCTAGTAGGTCTGTGACTTTATTCAAATCTTGCCCCTAGGTTCTTCATGACCATTTTTTTTTTTAGATTCCATATATATGTGTTAGCATACGGTATTTGTTGTTCTCTTTCAGACTTACTTGACTCTGTATGACAGACTCTAGGTCCATCAACCTCACCACAAATAACTCAATTTCGTTCCTTTTTATGGCTGAGTAATATTCCATTGTATATATGTGCCACATCTTCTTTATTCATTCATCTGTCGATGGACACTTGGGTTGCTTCCATGTCCTGGTTATTAAAAATAGAGTTTCAATGAACATTGTGGTACATGACTCTTTTGAATTATGTTTTTTTCAGGGTATATGCCCAGTAATGAGTTTGCTGGTTTGTATGGTAGTTCTATTTTTGTTTTTTAAGTAAACTCCATACTGTTCTCCATAGTGGCTGTATCAATTTACATTCCCATCAACAGTGTATGAGGGTTCCCTTTTCTCCACACCCTCTCCAGCATTTATTGTTTCTAGATTTTTTGATGATGGCCATTCTGACCGGTGTGAGATGATATCTCATTGTAGTTTTGATTTGCATTTCTCTAATGATTAATGATGTTGAGCATTCTTTCATGTGTTTGTTGGCAATCTGTATATCTTCTTTGGAGAACTATCTACTTAGGTCTTCTGCCCATTTTTGGATTGGGTTTTTGTTTGTTTGTTTTGTTTCTTTGTTTTTGTGGTATGTGGGCCTCTCACTGTTGTGGCCTCTCCTGTTGCAGAGCACAGGCTCCAGACACGCAGGCTCCGTGGCCATGGCTCACGGGCCAAGCCGCTCCATGGCATGTGGGATCTTCCCAGACTGGGGCACAAACCCATGTCTTTGCATTGGCAGGGAGACTCTCAACCACTGCACCACCAGGAAAGCCCTGTTTGTTTTTTGATATTGAGCTGCACGAGCTGCTTGTAAATTTTGGAGATTAATCCTTTGTCAGTTGCTTCATTGCAAATATTTTCTCCCATTCTGAGGGTTGTCTTTTCGTCTTGATTATGGTTTCCTATGCTGTGCAAAAGCTTTGAAGTTTCATTTGGTCCCAGTCATTTTTTGTTTTTAATTCCATTTCTCTAGGTGGTTGGTCAGAAAGGATCTTGCTGTGATTTATGTCATAGAGTGTTCTGCCTATGTTTTCCTTTAGAATGTGAGAATGTCTGGCCTTACATGTAGGTCTTTAATCCATTTGGAGTTTATTTTTGTGTATGGTGTTAGGGAGTGTTCTAATTTCATTCTTTTATATGTAGCTGTCCAGTTTTCCCAGAACCACATATTGAAGAGGCTGTCTTTTCTCCATTGTATATTTTTGCCTCCTATATCAGAGATAAGGTGTCCATATGTGTGTGGGTTTACCTCTGGGCTTTCTAAACTGTTCCATTGATGAATATTTCTGTTTTTGTGCCAGTACCATACTCTCTTGATTACTATAGCTTTGTAGTATAGTCTGAATTCCGGGAACCTGAATTCTCCAGCTCCGTTTTTCTTCCTGAAGATTGCTTTGGCTATTCGGGGTCTTTTGTGTTTCCATACAAATTGTGAAATTTTTTGTTCTAGTTCTGTGAAAAATGCCAGTGGTAGTTTGATAGGGATTGCATTGAATCTGTAGATTGCTTTGGGTAGTAGAGTCATTTTCACAATGCTGATTCTTCCAATCAAAGAACATGGTATATCTCACCATTTATGTATCATCTTTAATTTCTTTCATCAGTGTCTTATAGTTTTCTGCATACAGGTCTTTTGTGTCCTTAGGTAGGTTTTATTCCTAGATATTTTATTCTTTTTGTTGCAATGGTAAATGGGAGTGTTTTCTTGATTTCACTTTCAGATTTTTCAACATTAGTGTATAGGAATGCAAGAGATTTGGGTGCATTAATCTTGTATCCTGGTACTTTACCAGATTCCTTGATTAGCTCTAGTAGTTTTCTGGTAGCATCCTTAGGATTCTCTATGTATATTACCATGTCATCTGCAAACAGTGACAGCTTTACTTCTTCTTTTCTGATTTGGATTCCTTTTATTTCTTTTTCTTCTCTGATTGCTGTGGCTAAAACTTCCAAAACTATGTTGAATAATAGTGCTGAGAGTGGGCAACCTTGTCTTGTTCCTGATCTTAGTGGAAATGCTTTCAGTTTTTCACCATTGAGGATGATGTTTGCTGTGGGCTTGTCATATATGGCCTTTATTATGTTTAGGAAAGTTCCCTCTATGCCTACTCTCTGGAGGGTTTTTATCATAAATGGGTGTTGAATTTTGTTGAAAGCTTTCTCTGCATCTATTGAGATGATCATATGGTTTTAATTCTTCAGTTTGTTAATATGGTGTATCACATTGTTTGATTTGCGGCTACTGAAGAATCCTTACATTCCTGGGATAAACTCCACTTGATCATGGTGTATGATCCTTTTAATGTGCTGTTGGATTCCGTTTCCTCGTATTCCATTGAGGATTTTTGCATCTATGTTCATCAGTGATGTTGGTCTGTAGTTTTCTTTTCTGTGTGATCTTTGTCTGGTTTTGGTATCAGGGTGATGGTGGCCTTGTAGAATCAGTTTGGGAGTGTTCCTCCCTTTGCTATACTTTGGAAGTGTTTCAGAAGGATAGGTGTTAGCTCTTCTCCAAACGTTTGATAGAATTTGACTGTGAAGCCGTCTGGTCCTGGGCTTTTGTTGGAAGATTTTTAATCACAGTTTCAATTTCAGTGCTTGTGATTGGTCTGGTCATACTTTCTACTTCTTCCTGGTTCAGTCTCGGAAGGTTGTACATTTCTAAGAATTTGTCCATTTCTTCCAGGTTGTCCATTTTATCAGCATATAGTTGCTTGTAGTAATCTCTCATGATCTTTTGTATTTCTGCAGTGTCAGCTGTTACTTCTCCTCTTTCAGTTGTAATTCTATTGATTTGAGTTTCCTCCCTTTTCTTCTTGATGTGTCTGGCTAATGGTTTATCAACTTTATCTTTTCAAAGAATAAGCTTTCAGTTTATTGATCTTTGCTATCGTTTCCTTCATTTCTTTTTCATTTATTTCTGATCACGTCTTTTGATTTCTTTCCTCCTGCTAACTTTGGGGTCTTTTTGTTCTTCTTTCTCTGATTGCTGTAAGTGTAAGGTTAGGTTGTTTATTTGAGACGTTTCTTGTTTCATAAGGTAGGATTGTATTGCCATAAAATTCCCTCTTAGAACTGCTTTTGCTGGATCCCATAGTTTTTGCATCATCGTGTTTTCATTGTCATTTGTTTCTAGGTATTTTTTGATTTCCTGTTTGATTTATTCAGTGATCTCTTGGTTATTAAGTAGGGTACTGTTTAGCCTCCAGTGTTTGTATTTTTTACAGATTTTTTCCTGTAATTGATATCTAGTCTCATAGCAGTGTGCTCAGAATATATACTTTCAATTCTCTTAAATTTACCAAGGCTTGACCTGTGACCCAAGATATGATCTATCCTGGAGAATGTTCCATGAGCACTTGAGAAGAAAGTGTATTATGTTGTTTTTGGATGGAATGTCCTATGGATATCAATTAAGTCCATCTTGTTTAATGTATCATTTAAATCTTATGTTTCCTTATTTATTTTCATTTTGAATGATCTGTCCATTGGTGAAAGTGGGGTGTTAAAATCCCCTAGTATGATTATTTTACTGTCAATTTCCCCTTTTATGGCTGTTAGTATTTGCCTTATGTCTTGAGGTTCTGTTATTTTGGGTGCATAAATATTTACAATTGTTATATCTTCTTCTTGGATTGATCCCTTGATCATTATGTACTGTCCTTTGTCTCTTGTAATAGTCTTTGTTTTAAAGTCTATTTTGTCTAATATGAGAATTGCTACTCCAGCTTTCTTTTGATTTCCATTTGCATGGAATATCTTTTTCCATCCCCTCAATTTCAGTCTGTATGTATCTCTAGGTCTGAAGTGGATCTCTTGTAGACAGCATATGTACACGTCTTGTTTTTGTATCCATTCATCCAGCGTATGTCTTTTGATTGGAGCACTTAATCCATTTACATTTAAGGTAATTATCAATATGTATGTTCCTATTACCATTTTCTTAATTGTTTTGGTTTTGTTATTGTAGGTCTTTTACTTCTCTTGTGCTTCCTGCCTATAGAAGTTCCTTTAGCATATTTTGTAAAGCTCTTTTGGTGGTGTTGAATTCTCTTAGCTTTTGCTTGTCTGTAAGTGTTTTAATTTCTCTATCGAACATAAATGAGATCCTTGCTGGATAGAGTAATCTTGGTTGTAGGTTCTTCCCTTTCATCACTTTAAATATGTCCTTCCAGTCCCTTCTGGCTTGCAGAGTTTCTGTTGATAGATCAGCTTTTAACCTTGTGGGGACTCCCTTTATGTTATTTTTTGTTTTTCCCTTGCTGCTTTTAATATTTTTTCTTTGTATTTAACTTTTGATAGTTTAATTAATATGTGTCTTGGCATGTTTGTCCTCGGATTTATCCTGTATGGGACTCTCTGTGCTTCCTTAAGTTGATTAACTATTTCCTTACCCATATTAGGGAAGTTTTCAACTGTAATCTCTTCAAATATTTTCTCAGTCCCTTTCTTTTTCACTTCTTCTGGGAGCCCTATAATTCGCATGTTGGTGGATTTAATATTGCCCCAGAAGTCTCTGAGACTATCCTCAGTTCTTTTCATTCTTTTGTCTTTTTTCTGCTTGCAATAGTTATTTCCACTATTTTATCTTCCAGGTCACTTATCCATTCTTCTGCCTCAGTTATTCTGCTACTGATCCCTTCTAGAGAATGTTAAATTTCATTTGTTTTGTTGTTCATCATTGTTTGTTTGCTCTTTAGTTCTTTTAGGTCCTTTTCAACGTTTCTTGTATTTTCTCTATTCTATTTCCAAGATTTCAGATCATCTTTACTATCATTATTCTGAATTCTTTTTCAGGTAGACTGCCTATTTCCTCTACATTTGTTAGGTCTGGTGGGTGTTTACCTTGCTCCTTCATCTGCTGTGTGTTTCTTTGTCTTCTCATTTTGCTTAACTTTCTGTGCTTGGGGTCTCCTTTTCACAGGCTGCAGGTTCGTAGTTCCCGTTGTTTTTGGTGGTGCCCCCAGTGTCTACGTTTGGTTCAGTGTTTTGTGTAGGCTTCCTGGTGGAGGGGACTAGTGCCTGTGTTCTGGTGGATGAGGCTGGATCTTGTCTTTCTGCTGGGCAGGTCCACGTCTGGTGGTGTGTTTTGGGGTGTCTGTGATCTTATTATGATTTCAGGCAGCCTCTCTACTAATGGGTGGGGTTGGTTCCTGTCTTGCTAGTTTTTTGGCATAGGGTGTCCAGCACTGTAGCTTGCTGGTTGTTGAGTGGAGTTGGGTCTTGGCATCGAGATGGAGATCTCTGGGAGATTTTCGCCATTTGATATTACATGGAGCTGGGAGGTCTCTGTTGGACCAATGTCCTGAACTTGGCTTTCCCCCCTGAGATGCACAGCCCTGACCCCTGGCTGTAGCAACAAGAGCTTTTCATCCACAAGGCTCAGAATAAAAGGGAGAAAAAAAGAAAGAAAGAAAGAAAAAGATAAAATAAAATAAAATAAAATAAAATAAGAGAAAATAAAATAAAAAACAAAAAATAATTTTAAAAATTTTTTTAAGAATTAAAAAAAATTGAAAGAAAGAAGAGAACAAGTAAACCAAAAAACAAATACACCAATGATAACAAGTGCTGAAAACTGTACAAAAAAAAACCCAAACAAAACAAAAACAAACAAACAAAAACGGACAGACAGAACCCTAGGACAAATGGTAAAAGCAAAGCTATACAGACAAAATCACACACAGAAGCATACACCTATACACTTAGAAAAAGAGAAAAAAGGAAAAAAATATATATAGTTGCTCCCAAAGTCCACCTCCTCAATTTGGGATGATTCGTTGTCTATTCAGGTATTCCACAGATGCAGGGTACATCAAGTTGACTTTGGAGATTTAATCCACTTCTCCTGAGGCTGCTGGGAGAGATTTCTCTTTGTCTTCTTTGTTTGCACAGCTCCTGGGATTCAGCTTGGATTTGGCCCTGCCTCTGCATGTAGGTCACCTGAGAGCGTCTGTTCTTTGCTCAGACAGGACGCGGTTAAAGGAGCAGGTGATTAGGTGGCTCTGGCTCACTCAGGACGGGGGGCTGGAGGGGTATGGAGTGCGGGGTGAGCCTGCAGCGTTAGAGGCTGGCATGATGTTGCAGCAGCCTGAGGCACGTTGTGTGTTCCCCTGGGGAAGTTTTCCCTGGATCATTGGACCCTGGCAGTGGCGGGCTGCACAGGCTCCCGGGAGGGGAGGTGTGGATAGTGACCTGTGCTTGCATACAGGCTTCTTGGTGGCTGCAGCAGCAGCCTTAGCATCTCATGCCCATCTCTGGGGTCTGCGCTGGTAGCTTCGGCTCAGGCCCATCTCTGGAGCTCCTTTAAGTGGTGCTCTTAATCCCCTGTTCTCGTGTACCAGGAAACAAAGAGGCTCTTTTGCCTCTTGCCTCTTCGGCAGTTTCAGTCCTTTTCCAGGACTCCCTTCTGGCTAGCCGTGGTGCACTAGCCCCCTTCAGGCTGTGTTCACGCAGCCAACCCCAGTCCTCTCCCTGGGAACTGACCGAAGCCGGAGTCTCAGCTCCCAGCCCCCACCCGTCCTAGTGGGTGAGCAGACAAGCCTTTCGGGTTGGTGAGTGCTGTTCGGCACCAATCCTCTGTGCAGGAATCTCTCCACTTTGCCCTCTGCACCCCTGTTACTGCGCTCTCCTCCATGGCTCCAAAGCTTCCTCCCTCTGCCACCCACAGTCTCTGCCTGCGAAGTGGCTTCCTAGTGTGTGGAAACCTTTCCTCCTTCACAGCTCCCTCCTACTGGTGCAGGTCCTGTCCCTATTCTTTTCTCTCTGTTTTTTCTTTTGCCCTGCCCAGGTACGTGGGGAGTTTCTTGCCTTTTGGGAGGTCTGAGGTCTCCTGCCAGCTTTCAGTAGGTGTTCTGTAGGAGTTGTTCCACATGTAGATGTATTTCTGATGTATTTGTGGGGAAGAAGGTGATCTCCACGTCTTACTCTTCTGCCATCTTGCAGCTCCTCCCCATTCCTGAATTTATTCATTTGAGTTTTCTCTCTATTTTTCTCAGTCAATCTAGCTAAAAGTTTGTTGTGTTTGTTAATCCTTTCAAAGAACCAGTTTGGGGTTTGTTAATTTTCTTTAATACTTTTCTATTCTGTATCAAATTATAATATCCCTTCTTATGGTTCACATACTTGTGAATTTCCTAAAATTCTCTCTGATGTTAATTTCTAATTTCAGTCCATTATGACTGGAGAACAAACTTTATATTATTTCAATACTTTTAAGTTTACTATAGCTTATTTGATGACTTAGACTATGATGTATCCTAGAGAGTGTTTGATGTGCACTTGGGAAGAATGTATATTCTGCTGTTTAGAGGTGGAGTGTTTTATAGTTGTCTGTTAGGACTGGTTTGTGTACAGTGTTGTTCAAGTCTTCTGTTTCTCTGTTTAACTTCTGTGTAGTTGTCCTATCCATTATTGAAAGTTCCATATTAATGTCTCCAAATATTGTTGTCAAATTGTCTATTGCTTGCTTCAATTCTGTCAGTTTTTGCTCCATGTATTGTGGGGCCCTCTTCTTAGATATAATTATAATGTATTCCTTACGGATTGACCCTTTTTTCATTATATCATGTCATTACATATCTCTAGCAATATTTTTTAGCATCTCTTTCATCTGATCTTAGTATAGCCACTCCAACTTTCTTCTGATTGGTCTTTGCATGATATATTTTTTTACATTCTTTTACTTTTCATCTATCTGTGTCTTTGAATCTAAAATGTATTTTCTGTAGGCATCATATAGTTGGATCTTGTTTTTAATCCAGTTAGACATTTTCCACCTTTTGATTGGATTGCTTGATCCATTAACATTTAATGTTATTATTGATGTAGTTGGATTTAAATGTGTCACTTTAAAATTTTCTATATAGATTATGTGTTTTTCCTTCTATTCCTCCTTTCTTTTGCATTAAGTTAATATTATCTAGTTTAATATTTAATTCCTTTATTAATTTTTTCACTGTATATTTTTGAGATATTTCCTTAGTGGTTGCTCTAGGGCTTTCCATATACATCTTAACTATTAGAATCTACTTTAGATTTTTACTAACTTAATTCCAATAAGATATAGAAATGTTACCACTATGTATCTCTATTCCATTTTCTTTTTTGTGCTATTATTTCATACATATCATATCTTTACATGCTAAAACCCCAACAATATATTGTTATGATTGTTGTTTTATATAATTTTATGTTTTAAAGAAGCTGAGAAAATTAAGGAGAGCACATATATACTTGTAAATTTTTTTTTATATTTACTGTCTGATTCCGTTCATTTTTTCTATGGGTTTGAATTAACTTCTTATGTCATTTCCTTACTGTAATATAACTCTTTGCTTTGTGACTTGGTTAGGATATTTTAGTGAATTCTATTTCTCTGCAGTGTGAAGCCTTTGGTGTTACTTCTTGGAGGGCATAGACTTTGGGCTCACTTTCACTATCTCTTTCCCTGAGTACTCTACTAAGCTGTCAGTCTCATCTGGTATTACACTCTGGGATCCACTAATTATTAGCTGATTGCTATTATTTTTTATATTGCCCCCAGGCGTACATTGCTCAGCAGTGTTATCTAATTAAACTCTGGCAAAAGTAGTCTTTGAGGTTAGCTCTGACCTGAGGAGGGCTCTTCTTAATTGGCTCTTTCTCTGGTTCTCTCTGGTGAACTAGCTGGTCTACGGTTTAGCTTGTTGCTCTTAATTAAGTGGACCTATTGTTTTCAAGAGCACCCTTAGGCTCTTGTCTTATGGACTGCTTCTCTCCATGGGCAAACCTTCTGATCCACTGCTGTGGGTGCTGGGTGGGACAGTGTCCTCTGGTCTTCTCTGTTTGCCTATCCTGGTGTAGTACTTCTGGCCTCTGAACAAGTTGGAGTGAGGGTGATCAGGAACCCAGTATTCTCAGCCTACAGCACCTGGGGTATAACCTTCATCCTATGGGTAGGGACTGGATGAGGGAAGGGCATCTCCAACCTCTGAGCTACATTTGCTTCTGCAACTTGGAGCTGGAAGGGATGTGAGGTGCTGACTGTCTGCCCTTCCCACTGAGGTACCATATCATTTGATTGGGTGAACTCTCTTAGGGGGAAGGGAGCCCCATCTTTTTGGCTACACACACACACCTGGAGTGGAGGTTCCATTAAACTAAACTTGGGGGTCAGGAGTGAGGATCATGGCAAAAATGCCACAGATTCTCACTGTTCTTACTGAATTTTGGTTGATTTTTTTTGAATAAATGCTTCGTGTGCTGTATCCCATTAGAATAATTTTCAGAGACTTTAAAAGGTTATTTTTTTTGGTGTGTTAGTTTCTGCTTTATAACAAAGTGAATCATTTATACATACACATATGTTCCCATATGTCTTCCCTCTTGCGTCTCCCTCCCTCCCACTCTCCCTATCCCACCCCTCCAGGCTGTCACAAAGCACCGAGCTAATATCCCTGTGCCTTGCGGCTGCTTTAAAAGGTTATTTTTTAAAATAATATTTGCCACTTTTGCTTTTTTCATTGGGGAGTGGGTTCACAGAACTCCTAATGATGGAAGTAAAAGTCTCACAATTGATTTTTTTTGTGTTGATCTTGTTCCTTCATCCTTGCCGAACTCACTTGTTAGTTCTAAGAACTTTTATACTTTTGGGGAATTTCTATATAGATAATCATGACATCTACAAATAGGAAATATTTTATTTATTCTTTTCTAAACTGTATGCCTTTTATTTCCTTTTACTGCCTTATTGCAGTGGTTAGAACTTCCAGTACTATGTCAAAAGAGTGAACATCTTTACATTGGTTCTGATCTTAGGGGGAAAGTATTGTCTTTTACTTTTTAAAAATGTATTTATTTTATTTTATTTTTGGCTGCATTGGGTCTTCATTGCTGCCTGCAGGCTTTCTCTAGTTGCAGAGAGCAGGGTATACTCTTCGTTGTGGTGCACAGGCTTCTCATTTCAGTGGCTTCTCTTCTTGTGGAGCACAGGCTCTGCACTCAGGCTTCAGTAGTTGTGGCACGAGGGCTCAGTAGTTGTGGCTTGTGGGCTCTAGAGTGCAGGCTCAGTAGTTGTGACACACGGGCTTAGTTGCTCCGTGACATGTGGGTTCTTCCTGGACCAGGGATCGAACCCATGTCCCCTGTATTGGCAGGTGGATTCTTAACCACTGTGACACCTGGGAAGTCCAAGTCTTTCACTTTTAAGGGTAATAATGACAATAGGTTTTTGTTGTAAAGATTCCTTATCAAGTTTAAGTAATTCACTTCTATTTGTAACTTGCCAATAATTTTTATCACTAATTAATGTTTAATATATGAAGTGTTTTTTCTACATGCATTGTCATATTTTTCTTCTTTAGCTTATCAATATTGTGGGTTACATTAATTGATTTTTTTGAATGTTCATCTAGCCTTGCGTACTTGGGCTGAATCCCACTTAGTTATTGCATATAATTCTTTTTATGCAATGTTGGATTCCATTTGTGAACATTTTCTTGATGATTTTTATATTTAAGTTCATGAGAGATATCGACCTATAGGGGTTTTTTGGGTACTCTATTCATCTTCTTTTGGTATCAGTGTAATTCTGGCCTCATAAAATTAGCTGGGAATCCTCCCTTCTCTTTTTGTTTTCTTAAAGTTATTGTGTAAAATTTGTGTTAATTCTTCTCTAAATGTGTGGTAGATTTCTCACATGAATACATCTGAGCATAGAGATTTCTATTTCTGGAGATTTTATTTTTAATTCAATTACTTTAATGATTACAGGACTATTCAGATTGCTTATTTCATCTTGGTTGAGTTGTGGGAGGTTGTGGTTTTCAAGGAATTGGTCTATATATTCTAAGTAGTCAAATTTATAAGAGTAAAATTGTTTGTAGTATTCCCTTATTAGCTTTTAAATGACTGCAGGATATGTAGTGATATAACCTATTTTATTTCTGATAATGGCCATTTGTGTCCTCTCTTTTTATATTTTTCAGTCTTGCTAAAGGTTGATCCATTTCATTGATCTTTTTTAGGAATCAACTTTTTATTTTATTCATTTTCTCTATTGTTTTTCTGTTTTCATTGACTTCTGCTCTTATCTAATATTTCTTTCCTTTTGCTTGCTTTTGTTTATTTTGCTCTTATTTTTCTAGCTTTTTTAAAGTGGTAATTTAGATTACTGATTTGAGACTTTTCCTTTTTCCAATGTAAGCATTTTGGTGCTATAAATGCCCCTATCAGTACTGCTTTAGCTGCAACCCTCATATTTTGAGAAGTTGTTTTTTAACTTTAAATCAGTTCTATGTGTATTTTCAAAATTTCTTTTGAGACTTCTTTTTTCATTCATGGATTATTTAGAAGTATGTTCTTTGATTTCCAAGTGTTTAGAGACTTTGCTGTCTTCCTTCTTCTGTTGATTTTTACTTTGATTCAATTAGGATCAGAGAATACACTATGTTTAATGTCAATCACTTTTGATTTACTGAGTATTATTTAATGGCCCAGGACATGGAAATGTACCATGGGCACTAGAACAAAATATTTATCCTGTTTTTCTGGGTGTAGTGCTTTATAAATGTCAATTAGATACTGCTGATTTATTGTGCTGTTTAATTCTTCTATATTGTTGCTGATTTTCTGTCTAATGATTCTATTAATTCCTGAGAGTGTATGTTGGAGTCCTCAGATATACTTGTGTACTTGTCTTATTTCTCCTTTTAATTTTTGCTTCATTTATTTTGAGTCTCTGTTGTCTGGTATGCATACACTTTGGATTATTATATATTCCTAAGGGATTGATCTTTTATCATTATGTAATTCCCTTTTGTATGTAGTAATTTTCTGTGCACTGAAGTCTAATTAACTGGATAGTAACAGCTACTCTTGCTTTTTTAAAATTAATGATTTCATGGTATATTCTTTTTTCTTTATAATATATATTTATTAACCCACTTAAACATGAAAATAATAAACCTACTACATGATAACATAAATAGCACATTTTTCATAAAAATAACTTTATTTCCCCTCATGGAAGGTAAAGAAAAATTGTTTTATGAATTTGAAAATCTCTTTTATGTCTGGCTTAATAGAAGATAGATGTATTTTCATACCTTCTGCATTCAATCTGTTGCAATGTGTTATCTTGGTTGAAATATATGAAGAAAATTTGTCCTCCTATACAGTAGCTTGGGAAAACAGCAATATGCTCATAGCCTTTAGTTTTAGATAATTGTATTTTTCTTTGATATTACACAAAAATTAGACAATTGGTAGTTGCTTTTTTATATTGTGGCAGGAACACAACACGAGATCTACCCTCTTAACAATGTTTTAAGTGCATAATAAAGTATTATTAATTATAGGCACAATTACAGTAGATCTCTAGAACTATTCACCTTGTATGACTTAAACTCTATACTCATTGAAGAGCAACTCCTCATTTCCTGGCAACAACTATTCTACTCTCTGCTTTTCAGTTTGACTATTTTAGATATCTCATATAAGTGTAATCATGCAGTATTTGAACTTCTGGAACCGGCTTATTTCACTTAACATAATGTACTCCAGGTTCATCCATGTTGTCACATATGACAGGATTTCCTTATTTTTTAAGGATGAATAATATTCAATTATATGTATATACCATATTTTCTTAATGCATTCATCAGTTGATGGTTATTTAGGTTATTTCTATATCTTGGCTATTGTGAATAATGCTTCAATGAACATGGGATTGCATCTAATTTGTTGATGATCCTGATTTCAAGGATAGTCTCTTAAACAAATGGTAGTGGGGAAACTGGATATCCACATGGAAAAGAATGAAATTGGACCCTTATCTTACAACATACACAAAAATCAAGTCAAAATTCATTAAATATTTAAATATAAGACCTGAAACTGTACAACTCTTAGAAGAAAACTTAAGGAGAAAGCTTCATGACATTAGTCTAGGCAGTGATTTCTTGGATATGACACAAAAAGCACTAGCGACAAAACCAAAAATAGACAAGTGGGACTAAATCAAACTAAAAAGCTTCTGCATGGCAGAAAAACTTAACTGTATTTGAGTGGATCTATTTCTGGTTTCTCTATTTCATTCTTTTGATGTATATGTCTATCCTTTGCCCATACTACACTGTATCTTTATAATAAATCTTAAAATCAAGTAGGAAGTTTCCTCCAAAATTGTTCTTATCTTGCAATTATTTTAGTCAATCTAGTTCCTTTTACTCTCCATATTTTCAGAGTACAGGTATTTTGCCTCTTTAGGTAGGTTTATTCCTAGGTATTTTATTATTTCTGATGCAATGGTAAATGGGATTGTTTCCTCAATTTCCCTTTCTGATCTTTTGCTGTTAGTGTACAGAAATGCAACAGATTTTTGTATATTTATTTCATATCCTGCAACTTTACCAAGTTCATCAATGAGCTCTAGTAGTTTTCAGGTAGCATCTTTAGGATTTTCTATGTATAGTATTATGTCTGCAAACAGTGACAGTTTTACTTCTTGTCCAATTTGGATTCCTTTTATTTCTTTTTCTTCTCTGATAGCCATGGCTAGGACTTCCAAAACTATGTTGAATAAATGTGGTGAGAGTGGACATCCTTGTCTTGTTCTTGATCTTAAAGGAAATGCTTTCAGATTTTCACTGTTGAGTATGATGTTAGCTGAAAGTTTGTCATATATGGCCTTTATTATGTTGAGGTAGGTTCCCTCTATGCCCAATTTCTGGAGAATTTTTATCATAAATTGTTGTTGAATTTTGTCAAAAGATTTTTTTGCATCTATTGAGGTGATCATATGGTTTTTATTCTTCAATTTGCTGATGTCATGTATCACACTGATTGAGTTGCAGCTATTGAAAAATCCTTACATCCATTGGATAAATCTCACTTGATCATGGTGTATGATCCTTTTAATGTGTTGTTGGATTTTGTTTGCTAGTAATTTGTTGAGAAATTTTGTGTCAGTGTTCATCAGTGACATTGGCTTGTAATTTTCTTTCCTGTGGTATTTTTTTCTGGTTTTATTATCAGAGTAATGGTGGCTTCAAAGAATGATTTTGGGAGTATTCTTTCTTCTGCAATTTTTTGGAATAGTTTCAGAAAGATAGGCATTAATTCGTCTCTAAATATTTGATAGAATTTGCCTGTGAAGCCATCTGGTCCTGGGCTTTTGTTTGTTGGGAGTTTTAAAATCACAGTTTCAATTTCATTACTTGTGATTGCTCTGTTCATATTTTCTATTTCTTCCTGGTTCAGTCTTGGGAGATTGTACCTTTCTAAGAATTTGTCCATTTCTTCCGGGTTGTCCATTTTACTGGCATATAGTTGCTAGTTGTAGTCTCTTATGATCCTTTGTATTTCTGTAGTGTCAGTTGTACCTTCTCCTTTTTCATTTCTAATTTTATTGATTTGAGCCCTCTCCCTGTTTTTCTTGAGTCTGGCTAAATGTTTTTCATTTTGTTTATCTTTTCAAAGAAGCAGCTTTTAGTTTCATTGATCTTTTCTATTGTTTTTTATCCCTATGTCATTTATTTCTGCTCTGATCTTTATGATTTCTTTCCTCCTACTGACTATGGGTTTTGTTTGTTCTTCTTTATCTAGTTGCTTTAAGTATAAGATTACATTGTTTATTTGCGATTTTTCATGTTTCCTGAGGGAAGATTGTATTACCATAAACTTCCCTCTTAGAACTGCTTTTGCCGTGTCCCATAGGTTTTGGATCTTCCTGATTTCGTTTTGATTTGTCTCTAGGTATTTATTGATTTCCTCTTCAACTTCTTCAGTGATCCATCGGTTGTTTAGTAACATATCATTTAACCTCCATGTGTTTGTGTTTTTTACAGCTTTCTAAAAATTGTAGTTAATTTCTAATCTCACAGAGTTTTGTCGGAAAAGTTGCTTAATATGATTTCAATTTTCTTAAATTTATCAAGGTTTGCTTTGTGGCCCAGCATGTGATCAATCCTGGAGAATGTTCCATGTGCACTTGAAAAGAATGTGTATTCTGCTGCTTGTGGATGGAATGCTCTATAAATATCAATAAAGCCCATCTGGTCTAATGTGTCATTTAAGACCTCTGTTTCCTTATTGACTTTCTGTCTGGATGATCTGTCTATTGATTAAAGTGGGGTGTTAAGTTCCCCCACTATTTTTGTGTTACTTTCAATTTCTCCTTTTATGGCTATTAGTATTTGCCTTATAAATTGAGGTACTCCTATTTTGGGTGCATATATATTTACAATTGTTATATCCTCTTCTTGGATTGTTCCCTTGATCATTATGTAGTGTCCTTCTTTGTCTCTTGTAACAGTCTTTATTTTAAAGTCTATTTTGTCTGGTATGAGTATTGCTACTCCAGTTTTCTTTTTTTTCCATGTGCATGGAAAAACATTTTCCATCCCCTCACTTTCAGTCTGTGTGTATCCCCAGATCTGAAGCAGGTCTCTTGTAGACAGCATATATAGGGGTCTGTTTTTTGGTATCCATTCAGCCAGTCTATGTCTTTTGGTTGGAGCATTTAATCTGTTTAAATTCAAGGTAATTATCAATATGTACATTCTTATTGCTGTTTTGTTAATTGTTTTGGATTTGTTTTTTTAGTGTTTTTCTTCCCTTCCTCTTTTGTTCTCTTCTCTTCTGGTTTGATAATTATCTTTAGTGTTGTGTTTGTATTCCTTTTTATTTTTTGTGTGTGTAACTATTGTACCTTTTTGTTTTGTGGTTATCATGAGGTTTTTTTTTTGTTTTGTTTTTTGGTTTTTTTGCAGTACTCGGGCCTCTCACTGCTGTGGCCTCTCCCGTTGCAGAGCACAAGCTCTGGATGCACGGGCTCAGGGCCATGGCTCACGAGCCCAGCCTCTCCGCAGCATGTGGGATCTTCCCGGACCGGGGCACGAACCCACGTCCCCTGCATCAGCAGGCGGACTCTCAACCACTGCGCCACCAGGGAAGCCCTATCATGAGGTTTTGATATAGCAGTCTCTATATATACTATATACAAGATAGTTTTAAGTTGCTGGTCTCTTAATTTCAAATGCATTTCCAATATCCTACATTTGTACTCTCCTCACGATTTCTGGTTTTGATATCATTTGTGTGCAGATGATTTCCTACCTTTACTGTATGTTTGCCTTTACTGTTGAGCTTTTCCATTTGTAATTTTCTTGTTTCTAGTTGTGGCCCTTTCTTTTCCACCTAGAGAAGTTCATTTAGCATTTGTGTTAAAGTTGGTTTGGCGGTGTTGAATTCTCTTAGCTTTTGCTTTACACTTTTGATTTCTCTGATGAATCTGAATGAGAGCCTTGCTGGGTAGAATATACTTGGTTGTATGTTTTTCTCTTTTGTCACTTTAAATATATCCTGCCTCTCTTTTCTGGCCTGCATAATTTCTGCTGAAAAATCAGCTGATAAGTTTCTGGAGATTCCCTTGCATATTATTTGTTGTTTTTAATATTTTCTCATTGTCTTTAATTTCTGTCAGTTTATTTAATATGTATCTCAGTGTGTTCTTCCTTGGGTTTATCCTGTATGGGACTCTGTGCTTCCTGGACTTGGGAGACTGTTTCCTTTCCCATGTTAGGGAAGTTTTCAGCTACTATCTCTTCCAATATTTTTCCAGCATGTTTTTCTCTCTCTCCTCCTTCTGGGACTCTTATAATGTGAATGTTGTGCATTTAATGTTATCCCAGAGGTTTCTGTGACTGTCCTCATTTCTTTGCATGCTTTTTTCTTTATTCTGTTCCACAGCAATGATTTCCACCATTCTGTATTCCAGCTCACTTATCTGTTCTTCTGCCTCATTTATTCTGCTATTGATTCCTTCTAGTGTATTTTTTATTTCAGTTATTGTATTGTTGAACTCTCTTTGCTCTTTATATCTTCTAGCTCTCTGTTAAACATTTCTTCTACTTCTCAGTCTGTGCCTCCATTCTTTTTCCAACATCTTGGATTATCTTTACTATTATTACTCTGAATTCTTGTTTGAGTATTTTGCCTATCTCCACTTCACTTACTTTTTCTTCTGGGGTTTTATATTTTTGTTTTTTTCATTTTAACATCTTTGTTGCAGTATAATTGCTTTACAATGGTATGTTAGTTTCAGCTTCACAACAAAATTAGTCAGTTATATATATACATATGTTCCCATATGTCTTCCTGCTTGCATCTCCCTCCCTCCCACCCTCCCTATCCCACTCCTCCAGGCTGTCACAAAGCACCGAGTTGATCTCCCTGTGCTTTGCGGCTGCTTCCCACTAGCTATCTACCTTACGTTTGATAGTGTATATATGTCCACGCCTCTCTCTCGCTTTGTCAGAGTTTACCCTTCCCCCTCCCCATATCCTCAAGTCCATTCTCTAGTAAGTCTGTGTCTTTATTCCTGTTTCACCCCTAGGTTCTTTATGACATTATTTTTTCTAAAATTCCATATATATGTGTTAGCATACGGTATTTGTCTCTCTCTTTCTGACTTACTTCACTCTGTATGACAGACTCTAGGTCTATGCACCTCATTACAAATAGCTCACTTTCGTTTCTTTTTATGGCTGAGTAATATTCCATTGTATATATGTGCCACATCTTCTTTATCCATTCATCCGATGATGGACACTTAGGTTGCTTCCATTTCCGGGCTATTGTAAAGAGAGCTGCAATGAATATTTTGGTATATGACTCTATTTGAATTATGGTTTTCTCAGGGTATATGCCCAATAGTGGGATTGCTGGGTCATATGGTAGTTCTATTTGTAGGTTTTTAAGGAACCTCCATACTGTTCTCCACAGTGGCTGTATCAATTTACATTCCCACCAACAGTGTAAGAGGGTTCCCTTTTCTCCACACCCTCTCTGGCATTTATTGTTTCTAGATTTTTTGATGATGGCCATTCTGACTGCTGTGAGAAGATATCTCATTGTAGTTTTGATTTGCATTTCTCTAATGATTAGTGATGCTGAGCATTCTTTCATATGTTTGTTGGCAGTCTGTATATCTTCTTTGGAGAAATGTCTATTTAGGTCTTCTGCCCATTTTTGCATTAGGTTGTTTGTTTTTTTGTTATTAAGCTGCACGAGGTGCTTATAAATTTTGGAGATTAATCTTTAGTCAGTTGCTTCATTTGCAAATATTTTCTCCCATTCTGAGGGTTGTCTTTTGGTCTTGTTTATGGTTTCCTTTCCTGCACAAAAGATTTTAAGTTTCATTAGATCCCATTTGTTTATTTTTGTTTTTATTTCCCTTTCTCTAGGAGGTGGGTCAAAAAGGACCTTGCTGTGATATATGTCATAGACTGTCCTGCCTATGTTTTCCTCCAAGAGTTTGAAAGTTTCTGGCCTTACATTTAGGTCTTTAATCCATTTTGAGCTTATTTTTGTGTATGGTGTTAGGGAGTGATCTAATCTCATACTTTTACATGTAGCTGTCCAGTTCTCCCAGCACCACTTATTGAAGAGGCTGTCCTTCCTCCAATGTACATTCCTGCCTCCTTTATCAAAGATAAGGTGACCATATGTGCGTGGGTTTATCTCTGGGCTTTCTATCCTGTTCCATTGATCTATATTTCTGTTTTTGTGCCAGTACCATACTGTCTTGACTACTGTAGCTTTGTAGTATAGTCTGAAGTCAGGAAGCGTGATTCCTCCTGCTTCGCTTTTAGTTCTCAAGATTGCTTTGGCTCTTCGGGGTCTTTTGTGTTTCCATACAAATTGTGAAATTTTTTGTTCTAGTTCTGTGAAAAATGCCAGTGGTAGTTTCATAGAGATTGCATTGAATCTGTAGATTACTTTGGGTAGTAGAGTCATTTTCACAATATTGAGTCTTCCAATCCAAGAACATCGTATATCTCTCCATCTATTTGTATTATCTTTAATTTCTTTCATCAGTGTCTTATAATTTTCTGCATACAGGTCTTTTTTCTCCTTAGGTAGGTTTATTCCTAGATATTTTATTGTTTTTGTTGCAATGGTAAATGGGAGTGTTTTCTTGATTTCCCTTTCAGATTTTTCATCATTAGTGTATAGGAATGCCAGAGATTTCTGTGCATTCATTTTGTATCCTACTACTTTACCAAATTCATTGATTAGCTCTAGTAGTTTTCTGGTAGCATCTTTAGGATTCTCTATGTATAGTATCATGTCATCTGCAAATAGTGACAGCTTTGCTTCTTCTTTTCCGATTTGGATTCCTTTTATTTCCTTTTCTTCTCTGATTGCTGTGGCTAAAACTTCCAAAACTATGTTGAATAATAGTGGTGAGAGTGGGCAACCTTGTCTTGTTCCTGATCTTAGTGGAAATGCTTTCAGTTTTTCACCATTGAGGATGATGTTGGCTGTGAGATTGTCATATATGGCCTTTATTATGTTGAGGAAAGTTCCCTCTATGCCCACTTCCTGCATGGTTTTTATCATAAATGGGTGTTGAATTTTGCCAAAGCTTTGTCTGCATCTATTGAGATGATCATATGGTTTTTCTCCTTCAATATGTTAATATGGTGTATGACGTTGATTGATTTGCATATATTGAAGAATACTTGCATTCCTGGAATAAACCCCACTTGATCATGGTGCATGATCCGTTTAATGTGCTGTTGGATTCTGTTTGCTAGCATTTTGTTGAGGATTTTTGCATCTATGTTCATCAGTGATATTGGCCTGTAGTTTTCTTTCTTTGTGACATCCTTGTCTGGTTTTGGTATCAGGGTGATGGTGGCCTCATAGAATGAGTTGGGGAGTGTTCCTCCCTCTGTTATATTTTGGAAGAGTTTGAGAAGGATAGGTGATGCCTCTTCTCTAAATGTTTGATAGAATTCGCCTGTGAAGCCATCTGGTCCTGGGCTTTTGTTTGTTGGAAGATTTTTAATCACAGTTTCAATTTCAGTGCTTGTGATTGGTCTGTTCATATTTTCTATTTCTTCCTGATTCAGTCTTGGCAGGTTGTGCATTTCTAAGAATTTGTACATTCTTCCAGGTTGTCCAATTTATTGACATAGAGTTGCTTGTAGCACTCTCTCATGATCTTTTGTATTTCTGGAGTGTCAGTTGTTACTTCTCCTTTTTCATTTCTAATTCTATTGCTTTCAGTCTTCTCCCTTTTTTACTTGATGAGTCTGGCTAATGGTTTATCAACTATTTTTATCCTTTCAAAGAACCAGCTTTTAGTTTTATTGATCTTTGCTATTGTTTCCTTCATTTCTTTTTCATTTATTTCTGATATGATTTTTATGATTTCTTTCCTTCTGCTAACTTTGTTTTTTTTTGTTCTTCTTTCTCTAATTGCTTTAGGTGCAAGGTTAGGTTGCTTATTCGAGATGTTTCCTATTTCTTAAGGTAGGATTGTATTGCTATAAACTTCCCTCTTAGAACTGCTTTTGCTGCATCCCATAGATTTTGAGTCATCGTGTCTCCATTGTCAATTGTTCCTAGGTATTTTTTGATTTCCTCTTTGATTTCTTCAGTGATCACTTCGTTATTAAGTAGTGTATTGTTTAGGCTCCATGTGTTTGTATTTTTTACAGATCTTTTCCTGTAATTGATATCTAGTCTCATGGCGTTGTGGTCAAAAAAGATACTTGATACAATTTCAATTTTCTTAAATTTACCAAGGCTAGATTTGTGACCCAAGATATGATCTATCCTGGAGAATGTTCCATGAGCACTTGAGAAAAATGTGTATTCTGTTGTTTTTGGTTGGAATGTCCTATAAATATCAATTAAGTCCATCTTGTTTAATGTATCATATAAAGCTTGTGTTTCCTTATTTATTTTCATTTTGGATGATCTGTCCATTGGTGAAAGTGGGGGGTTAAAATCCCCTGCTATGAATGTGTTACTATCGATTTCCCCTTTTATGGCTGTTAGTATTTGCCTTATGTCTTGAGGTGCTCCTATGTTGGGTGCATAAATATTTAAAATTGTTATATCTTCTTCTTGGATCAATCCCTTGATCATTATGTAGTGTCCTTCTTTGCCTCTTCTAATAGTCTTTATTTTAAAGACTATTTTGTCTGATATGAGAATTGCTACTCCAGCTTTCTTTTGGTTTCCATTTGCACGAAATACCTTTTGCCATCCCCTTATTTTCAGTCTGTATGTGTCTCTAGGTCTGAAGTGTGTCTCTTGTAGACAGCAAATATATGCGTCTTCTTTTTGTATCCATTCAGCCAATCTGTGTCTTTTGGTGGGAGCATTTAGTCCATTTACATTTAAGGTAATTATCGATATGTAGGTTCCCATTCCCCTTTTCTTAATTGTTTTGGGTTCGTTATTCTAGGTCTTTTCCTTCTCTTGTGTTTCTTGCCTAGAGAAGTTCCTTTAGCAGTTGTTGTAGAGCTGGTTTGGTGGTGCTGAACTCTCTCAGCTTTTGCTTGTCTGTAAAGGTTTTAATTTCTCCATTAAATCTGAATGAGATCCTTGCTGGGTAGAGTAATCTTGGTTGCAGATTTTTCTCCTTTATCACTTTAAATATGTCCTGCCAGCCCCTTCTGGATTGCAGAGTTTCTGCTGAAAGATCAGCTGTTAACCTTATGGGGATTCCCTTGTGTGTTATTTGTTGTTTTTCCCTTGCTGCTTTTAATATGTTTTCTTTGTATTTCATTTTTGACAGTTTGATTAATATGTGTCTTGGCGTATTTCTCCTTGGATTTATCCTGTATGGGACTCTCTGTGCTTCCTGGACTTGATTAACTATTCCGTTTCCCATATTAGGGAAGTTTTCAAATATAATCTCTTCAAATATTTTCTCAGTCCCTTTCTTTTTCTCCTCTTCTTCTGGAACCCCTATAATTCAAATGTTGGTGCGTTTAATGTTGTCCCAGAGGTCTCTGACAGTGTCCTCAGTTCTTTTCATTCTTTTTTCTTTATTCTGGTCTGCATTAGTTATTTCCACTATTTTATCTTCCAGGTCACTTATCCGTTCTTCTGCCTCTGTTATTCTGCTATTGATCCCATCTAGAGTATTTTTCATTTCATTTATTGTGTTGTTCATCATTGTTTGTTTCATCTTTATTTCTTCTAGGTCCTTGTTAAATGTTTCTTGCATTTTGTCTGTTCTATTTCCAAGATCTTGGATCATCTTTACTATCATTATTCTGAATTCTTTTTCAGGTAGACTGCCTATTTCCTCTTCATTTGTTAGGTCTGGTGGGTTTTTATCTTGCCCCTTCATCTGCTGTGTGTTTTTCTGTCTTTTCATTTTGCTTATCTTACTGTGTTTGGGGTCTCCTTTTTGCAGGCTGAAGGTTTGTAGTTCCTGTTGTTTTTGGTGTCTGTCCCAAGTGGCTAAAGTTGGTTCAGTGGGTTGTGTAGGCTTCCTGGTGGAGGGTAGTAGTGCCTGTGTTCTGGTGGATGTGGCTGGATCTTGTCTTTCTGGTGGGCAGGTCCATGTCTGCTGGTGTGTTTTGGGGTGTCTGTAGACTTATTGTGATTTGGGGCAGCCTCTCTGCTAATGGGTGGGTTTGTGTTCCTGTCTTGCTAGTTGTTTGGCATAGGATGTCCAGCACTGTGGCTTGCTGGTCGTTGAGTGAACCTGGGCCCTGGTGTTGAGATGAAGATCTCTGGGAGATTTTCCCCGTTTGATATTATGTGCAGCTGGGAGGCCTCTTGTGGACCAGTGTCCTGAAGTTGGCTCTCCCACCTCAGAGGCGTAGCACTAACTCCTGGCTGCAGCACCAAGAGCCTTTCATCCACACGGCTCATAAGAAAAGGGAGAAAAAGTAGAAAGAAAGAATTAGTAGAAGTAGAAAGAAAGAAAGAGAGGAGGGAGGGAGGGAGAGAGCAAGGAAGGAAGGAGGGAAGGAAGGAAAGAAAGAAAGAAGACAAGGTAAAATAAAGTAAGATAAAATATAATGAAGTTATTAAAATAAAAAAATAATTATTAAGAGGAAAGAAAAAACAAAAAAAATGGATGGATAGAACCTGGAACAAATGGTGGAAGCAAAGCTATACAGACAAAATCTCAGACAGTAGCATACACATACACACAAAAAAAGGAAAAGGGGAAAGAATAATAAATCTTGCTCTCAAAGTCCACCTCCTTAATTTGGGATGATTCGTTGTCTATTCATGTATTCCACAGATGCAGGTACATCAAGTTGATTGTGGAGTTTTAATCTGCTGCTTCTGTGGCTGCTGGGATAGATTTCCCTTTCTCTTCTTTGTTCTCACAGCTCACAGGGGCTCAGCTTTGGATTTGGCCCCGCCTCTGCATGTAGGTCGCCGGAGGGCGTCTGTTCTTTGCTCAGACAGGACGGGGTTAAAAGAGGAGCTGTTTCTGGGACTCTGGCTCACTCACTCAGGCTGGGGGTAGGGAGGGGCACGGAGTGCAGGGCGAGCCTGCGACGGCAGAGGCTGGAGTAACGTTGCACCAGCCTGAGGCGTGCCGTGCGTTCTCCTGGGGAGGGGGTTTTCCCTGGATCCCAGGAACCTGGCAGTGGTGGGCTGCACAGGCTCCCCGGAAGGGGGTTGTAGATAGTCACCTGTGTTCGTACACAGGCTTCTTGTTGGTGGCAGCAGCGGCCTTAGCGTCTCATGTCTGTCTCTGGGGTCCGCACTTTTAGCCGCGGGTCGCGCCCGTCTCTGGAGCTCCTTTAAGCAGCGTTTTTAATCCCCTCTCCGTGCGCACCAGGAAATAAAGAGGGAAGAAAAAGTCTCTTGCCTCTTCGGCATGTCCAGATTTTTCCCCAGACTCCCTCCCCACTAGCCGCGGTGCACTAACGCCCTGCAGGCTGTGTTCACGCTGCCAACACCAGTCCTCTCCCTGCGCTCTGACCGAAGCCTGAGCCTCAGCTCCCAGCCCCTCCCGCCCCGGTGGGTGAGCAGACAAGCCTCTTGGCTGGTGAGTGCCGGTCGGCCGTGATCCTCTGTGCTGGAATCTCTCCGCTTTACCTTCCACACCCCTGTTGCTGTGCTCTCCTCTGCGGCTCCGAAGCTCCCCCGCTCCACCACCCACAGTCTCCGCCCGCGAAGGAGCTTCCTAGTGTGTGGACACTTTTCCTCCTTCACAGCTCCCTCCTGCTGGTGCAGGACCCGTCCCTATCCTTTTCTCTCTGTTTATTCTTTTTTCTTTTGTCCTACCCAGGTACGTGGGGGGTTTCTTGCCTTTTGGGAGGTCTGAGGTCTTCTGCCAGCGTTCAGTAGGTGTTCTGTAGGAGTTGTTCCACGTGTAGATGTATTTCTGGTGTATCTGTTGGGAGGAAGGTGATCTCCGTGTCTTACTCTTCCGCCATCTTCCCAGAAGTCCCTGGGGTTTTATCTTGTTCTTTCATCAGGAACATATTCCTCTGCTGTCTCATTTTGTCTAATTTTCTGTGTTTGTGGTCTCTGTTCTGCAGGCTGCAGGATTGTCATTTCTTTTGCTTCTGGTGTCTGCGTCCTGCTGGGTGAGGCTTGTCTAGAGGCTTGTGCAGGCTTCCTGGTGGGAGGGACTAGAGCCTGACCACTGTTGGTTGGGGCTGGATCTTGTCCCTCAGGTGGACAGGGCTGTGGCAAGTGGTGTGTTTAGAGGTGGCTGTAGGCTCAGGAAGACTTTAGGCAGCCTGTCTGCTCATGGGTGGAGCTGTGTTACTGCCCTGTTGGTTGTTTGGCCTGAGGCCTCCCAGCTCTGTAGCCTACAGGATGTTGAGTAGAGCCAGGTCTTGCTGCGAAAATGGCAGCTTCCAGGAGAGCTCATGCCAATGAATACTCCCCAGAGTCTCTGCCTCCACTGTCCTTGTTCCCACAGTGAGCTTCAGCCACCCTGTAACTCCCCAGGAGACCTTCAAAGACCAGCATGTAGGTCTGAACCAGGCTCCTCTCAGAAGTCACTGCTTTTCCCTGGGTCCTGGGGCACATGAGAACTAGTGTGCACCCTGTAAGAGTATAGTTTCTGTTTCCACCAGTCCTGTGGAGTTCTTGTGATCAAACCCCACTGGCCTTCACAGCTAAATGCTCTGGGGGCTCCTCCTCCCAATGCCAGACCCCCAGACTTGTAAGCTTGATGCAGGGCTCAGAACTCTCACTCCTGTGGGAGAACCTCTGCAATATAGTTTTGTTCCAGTTTGTGGGTCACCCACCTGGTGGGTATGGGATTTGACTGCATTGCAAATGTGCCTCTCCTACCATCTTTTTGTGGCTTCTACTTTGTCTTTGGATGTAGAATATCTTTTTTGGTAGGTTCCTATCTTTTTTGTTAATGGTTGTTCAACAGTTAGTTGTGATTTTGGTGCTTCTGTGAGAGGTGGTGAGCTTAAGTCCTTCTACTCCACCATCTTGTCTCCAACCCCCATAACCAATCTTTTTTTATGGAAGAACCCTGAAGTATGAACAGGTGGTTTCACACAATTCTAAGGTACAGCTTTCTGGAGGGAGAGGAACAGACCAGCAGTTCACTGAGTTCTCATTACCAGGTTCAGTGACACCCCTTGTTCTTCACCACTTCTTTTGGTTCTCCACAGCATACGTTTTCTGGCCCATTTCATGAAAAGGAAAGATATCATGGAAAATATCCTAGAGAGTAGTTGAAGGCACTAGTGAATGCAGATCAATGAATCCCTGCAGTTGAACTATCCAATTCTGCCTGGCTCATACCTCTTTGGGTTCTCACTGGGCAGTGTTCTCTCTGTTGTCTCTGCACCCCGGGATAATGTGACAAGGTAGCTCTGATACCGTCTGTGCAGGTTTCTCTCTGTTCTGGCTGCTTCAAACTAGCTGCTGCACTCTCCTCCAAGGCTCTGAAGCTCTCCCTCTGTCCTGGCTGATTTCCCTGCAGGTAAGGGGACTTCCCAGGGTGTGGGACCTTTTCGTCTTTCACAGCTCTCTCTCAGGTGTGCAGGTCCTGCCCCAATTTCTTTCAGTCTTTCTTTTCCTTTTTCTTCTTTTGTCCTACCCTGTTACATGGAGATTTTCTTGCCCTTTCAGGAGTCTGAGGTCTGAGTCTGCCAGCGTTCGGTAGATATTCTGTGAGAATCATTCCACATGAAGGTATATTTTTGATGTATTTGTGGGAGGAGGTGAGATTCATATTCTACTGCCCTGCCATCTTGATCTGGTCTCTCATTCAAGAATTTTTATAATAGATAATTTTAGACAATTCCATCGTCTGTGTCATCTCATGATTCATGTCTGTTGATGGTCTTTTTTCATGTGAGTTGAGATTTCATAGTTACTTGTATCTTGATTGATTTTAGTTTGTATTGTGGACATTGTAAATATCATTTAAGACCAAGAGTATTATTTTTATCCTATGGAGATTGATGTTTTTGTTTTACCCTTCTGTGTATTGGGGTTCCAATTTTTTGAACATTTTTGAAACTTTTGTAGTACTGTTTAGACCAGTACGGTGTGCGTACCACCTAGTGGTCAGTGTGGAACTTGGGATGATTCACTTTCCAAATCTTTGGTAGGCTAATTAGGGTCACATCAAAGCACTCACAGATCAAATGTGAGCCCAGCAGTTCAAAATCACTTTTCGTAATTTCTTTTCTAAACTGTTCCCTCTCCCATATAGTTTTTCAGTACTTTCCATTTCTCTAGGCTCCCATTTTCTGTCCTCTGTTCAGAAACCACCCACTGTCTTGGTAGTATCACTCCCAGAAACAAGTTGCAGGAGAGAGAGAGGAAAAATTAGTATGAAGTTTAGTTTTGTCCCCTTGATGCCATGGCTCCACCTAGAGAAAGGACCTTATCCCTGAGATTTTTGATTACTGGCAGTTCCCTTTATGGACCATTCTTGCTTCTGGGCTACTTTTGCTGTCACTACTCCCACTGTGGGACCAAAACAGAAGTAGAGTAAATAAAATCGTAGGAATTTCTCACATTCTCACATTTAGGAGTTCTCTTTTCCAGTCCTTAGGCCATAACATCAAGGTGTCTCCTGTATTGCCCTCTGACTGTTAAACAATGCTCACCTCTGGGTTTCATATCATGTCCAATTCAGGTTTAGGATTCTGGAGGGAAAAAAATAATGTTGAATTCAGCCATTTAGGTGGTATTTCAAACTCTGATCTCTTCCCAATCCATCTGCCTATGTTTACTTTTCAGTTTTTAAATAGGTGTTCATGAATTCTATCAAGGTTTTATATTCGAGTTAGTTAGTGAGAGATAAAAGAAGGTCCCAGAACTGGACCCAGCTGCATGTGTTTTGTAGATGGCTTCTAGTTGATTCTTGCTTTTTTGTCCACTCTGACAATCTCTGTCTTTTAACTGGTGTGTTTAGAAAATTCACACTCAAAGTGATTATTAATACAGTTGGATTAAAATCTACCATCTTGCTGTTTTTCTATTCATTGCATTTGTTCTTTGTTCTCTTTCTCTCTCTTTCGACTTTTCTTATTTTATTTGAGTATTTTTATGATCCCATTTTATCTCCTCTATTTACTTATAATTTATATATCTTAAAAAAAATTTAGTGGTTCCCTAGGGTTTACAATGTACAGTTTAAAATAATTGGGTTCATCTTCAAATAACACTATGTTGTTTTGCATGTAGTCCAAATACCTTACAAAAGAATATTCCCAATCTTACTCCCTTCCCTTGTGTCACCATTGTAATCATTTAATTTTTACGTTTGCTATAAACACCCAATACATTGTTACTATTATTGCTTTAAACAGTTGTGTTGTTTTAATTGGAAATATAGTTGAGATACAATATTATGTTTCAGGTTTACTACATAATGACTTAACATTTGCATATATTATGAAATGATCACCATGGTAAGTCTAGTAACCATCTGTCCCCATACAAAGTTATTATTATTACAATATTATCAACCATATTCCTTATGCTGCATATTACATCCCTGTGGCTTATTTATTTTATAACTGGAGGTTTGTACCTCTCAATCCTCTTTATCTATTCACCCCCCACCTCCCCTCTGACAACCATCCATTTTTTCTCTGCATCTATGGGTCTGTTTTCATTTTTTGTTTGATTTTTTGGATTTTGTATATAAGTGAGAACATATGGTATTTGTCTTTCTCTGTCTGACTTATTTCACTTCACATAATACCATGTACATCCATCCATGAGGTCGCAAAGGCAAAGATTCATTTTTTATGGCTGAATAATATTCCACTGTATGTATACATATAATATAAATTATATATATATATATACATATATATATATAACAGATCTTCTTTATCCATTCATCTATTGATGGACACTTAGATTGCTTCCATATCTTGGCTATTGTAAATAATGCATCAATGAACAGGGGAGTACATATATCTTTTGTGATTAGTGTTTTTTGTTTTCTTCAGATAAATACAAAAAAATGGAATTGCTGGATCATATGGTAGTTCTAGCTTTAACTTTTTGAGGAAACCCTCACTGTTTTCATAGTGGCTGAACCAGTTTACAATCCTAACAACAGCGTATGAGGGTTCCCTTTTTTCTACATCAGTCAGTTAATTTTTAGAACAATTAAGAATATGGGGGCTTCCCTGGTGGCGCAGTGGTTGAGAGTCCACCTGCTGATGCAGGGGACGCGGGTTCGTGCCCCGGTCTGGGAAGATCCCACATGCTGCGGAGTGTCTGGGCCCGTGAGCCATGGCCACTGAGCCTGTGCGTCCGGAGCCTGTGCTCCGCAATGGGAGAGGCCACAACAGTGAGAGGCCCGCATACCACAATAAAAAAAAAAAAAAAAAGAATATGGAAAATAAAAAGATATATTTTGCCTTCACGTATTCCTTTCCCAATGCTCTCACTTAAATTATGTAGATCCAATTTCTGACCTATATCATATCCCTTCTGCATAAATAATGTCCTTTAATATTTCTTATAAGACACATCTGCTGTTGATGAATTTCCCATTTTTGTTTGAAAAAAAAGTCTATTTTGCCTTTATTTTTTTATTTAGAGTTTTTTTTTACAGCTTTATTTGACTATGATTGCTTTACAATGGTGTGTTAGTTTCTGCTTTATAACAAAGTGAATCAGTTATACATATACACATGTTCCCATATCTCTTCCCTCTTGCATCTCCCTCCCTCTCACCCTCCCTATCCCACTCCTCCAGGCAGTCACAAAGAACCGAACTGACCTCCCTGTGCTATGCGGCTGCTTCCCACTAGCTATCTACCTTATGTTTGGTAGTGTATATATGTCCATGCCTCTCTCTTGCTTTGTCACAATTTACGCATCCCCCTGCCCATATCCTCAAGTCCATTCTCTAGTAGGTCTGTGTCTTTATGCCTGTTTCACCCCTAGGTTCTTCATGACATTTTCTTTTTCTTAAATTCCATATATATGTGTTAGCATACGGTATTGGTCTTTCTCTTTCTGGCTTACTTCACTCTGTATGACAGACTCTAGGTCTATTCACCTCATTACAAATAGCTCAATTTCATTTCTTTTTATGGCTGACTAATATTCCATTGTATGTATGTGCCACATCTTCTTTATCCATTCATCCGATGATGGACACTTAGGTTGTTTCCATCTCTGGGCTATTGTAAATAGAGCTGCAATGAACATTTTGGTACATGACACTTTTTGAATTATGGTTTTCTCAGGGTATATGCCCAAGAGTGGGATATATGGTAGTACTATTTGTAGGTTTTTAAGGAACCTCCATACAGTTCTCCATAGTGGCTGTACCAATTCACATTCCCACCAGCAGTGCAAGAGTGTCCCCTTTTCTCCACACCCTCTCCAGCATTTATTGTTTCTAGATTTTTTTGTGTGTGTGTGGTATGCGGGCCTCTCACTGTTCTGGCCTCTCCCATTGCGAAGCACAGGCTCCAGACGCGCGGGTTCAGTGGCCATGGCTCATGGGTCCAGCCAGTCACTCCACGGCATGTGGGATCTTCCCGGACCGGGTCACGAACCCGCGTCCCCTGCATCGGCAGGCGGACTCTCAACCACTGCGCCACCAGGGAAGCCCTGTTTTTAGATTTTTTGATGATGGCCATTCTGACTGGTGTGAGATGATATCTCATTGTAGTTTTGATTTGCATTTCTCTAAGGATTAATGATGTTGAACATTCTTTCATGTGTTTGTTGGCAGTCTGTATATCTTCTTTGGAGAAATGTCTATTTAGGTCTTCTACCCATTTTTGTATTGGGTTGTATGATTTATTTTAGTGAGCTGCATGAGCTGCTTATAAATTTTGGAGATTAATCCTTTGTCAGTTGCTTCATTTGCAAATATTTTCTCCCATTCTGAGGGTTGTCTTTTGGTCTTGTTTATGGTTTCCTTTGCTGTGCAAAAGCTTTGAAGTTTCATTTGGTCCCATTTGTGTATTTTTGTTTTTATTTCCATTTCTCTAGGAGGTGGGTCAAAAAGGATCTTGCTGTGATTTATGTCATAGAGTGTTCTGCCTATATTTTCCTCTAAGAGTTTGATAGCTTCTGGCCTTATATTTAGGTCTTTAATCCATTTTGAGCTTATTTTTGTGTATGGTGTTAGGGAGTGACCTAATCTCATACTTCTACATGTAGCTGTCCAGTTTTCCCAGCACCACTTATTGAAGGGGCTGTCCTTTCTCCACTGTACATTCCTGCCTCCTTTATCAAAGATAAGGTGACCATATGTGCGTGGGTTTGCCTCTGGGCTTTCTATCCTGTCACATTGGTCTATCTTTCTGTTTCTGTGCCAGTACCATACTGTCTTGACTACTGTAGCTTTGTAGTATAGTCTGAAGACAAGGAGCCTGATTCCTCCAGCTCCTTTTTTCGTTCTCAAGATTGCTTTGGCTATTCGGGGTCTTTTGTGTTTCCATACAAATTGTGAAATTTTTTGTTCTAGTTCTGTGAAAAATGCCAGTGGTAGTTTGATAGGGATTGCATTGAATCTATGGATTGCTTTGGGTAGTAGAGTCATTTTCACAATGTTGATTCTTCCAATCCAAGAACATCGTATATCTCTCCATCTATTTGTATCATCTTTAATTTCTTTCATCAGTGTCTTATAATTTTCTGCATACAGGTCTTTTTTCTCCTTAGGTAGGTTTATTCCTAGATATTTTATTGTTTTTGTTGCAATGGTAAATGGGAGTGTTTTCTTGATTTCACTTTCAGATTTTTCATCATTAGTGTATAGAAATGCCAGAGATTTCTGTGCATTAATTTTGTATCCTGCTACTTTACCATATTCATTGATTAGCTCTAGTAGTTTTCTGGTAGCATCTTTAGGATTCTCTATGTATAGAATCATGTCATCTGCAAACAGTGACAGCTTTACTTCTTCTTTTCTGATTTGGATTCCTTTTATTTCCTTTTCTTCTCTGATTGCTGTGGCTAAAACTTCCAAAACTGTAATGAATAAGAGTGGTTAGAGTGGGCAACCTTGTCTTGTTCCTGATCTTAGTGGAAATGCTTTCAGGTTTTCACCATTGAGGATGATGTTGGCTGTGGGTTTGTCATATATGGCCTTTATTATATTGAGGAAAGTTCCCTCTATTCCTACTTTCTGGAGGGTTTTTATCATAAATGGGTATTGAATTTTGTCAAAAGCTTTCTCTGTATCTATTGAGATGATCATATGGTTTTTCTCCTTCAATTTGTTAATATGGTTTATCACATTGATTGATTTGCATATATTGAAGAATCCTTGCATTCCTGGAATAAATCCCACTTGATCATGGTGTATGATCTTTTTAATGTGCTGTTGGATTCTGTTTGCTAGTATTTTGTTGAGGATTTTTGCATCTATGTTCATCAGTGATATTGGCCTGTAGTTTTCCGTCTTTGTGACATCCTTGTCTGGTTTTCGTATCAAGGTGATGGTGGCCTCGTAGAATGAGTTTGGGAGTGTTCCTCTCTTTGCTATATTTTGGAAGTGTTTAAGAAGAGTAGGTGTTATCTGTTCTCTAAATGTTTGATAGAATTTGCCTGTGAAGCCACCTGGTCCTGCGCTTTTGTTTGTTGGAAGTTTTTTTTTTGGAAGATATTTAGTCACAGTTTCAATTTCAGTGCTTGTGATTGGTCTGTTCATATTTTCCATTTCTTCCTGGTTCAGTCTTGGCAGGGTGTCCATTTCGAAGAATTTGTCCATTTCTTCCAGATTGTCCATTTTATTGGCATAGAGTTGCTTGTAGTAATGTCTCATGATCTTTTGTATTTTTGCAGTGTCAGTTGTTACTTCTCCTTTTTCATTTCTAATTCTATTGAGTTGAGTCTTCTTCCTTTTATTCTTGAAGAGTCTGGCTAATGACTTACCAATTTTGTTTATCTTCTCAAAGGACCAGCTTTTAGTTTCATTGATCTTTGCTATCGTTTCCTTCATTTCTTTTTCATTTATTTCTGATCTGATTTTTATGATTTCTTTCCTTCTGCTAAGTTTGAGTTTTTTTTGTTCTTTCTCTAGTTGCTTTAGGTACAAGGTTAGGTTGTTTATTCAAGATATTCCCTGTTTCTTAAGGTAGCTTTTTATTGCTATAAACTTCCCTCTTAGAACTGCTTTTGCTGAATCCCATAGGTTTTGGGTCGTTGTGTCTCCATTGTCATTTGTTTCTAGGTATTTTTTGATTTCCTCTTTGATTTTTTCAGTGATCACTTCGTTATTAAGTAGTTTATTGTTTAGCCTCCATGTGTTTGTATTTTTTACAGCTCTTTTCCTGTAATTGATATCTAGTCTCATAGCGTTGTGGTCGGAAAAGATACTTGATACAATTTCAATTTTCTTAAGTTTACCAAGGCTAGATTTGTGACCCAAGATATGATCTATCCTGGAGAATGTTCCATGAGCACTTGAGAAAAATGTGTATTCTGTTGTTTTTGGATGGAATGTCCTATAATTATCAATTAAGTCCATCTTGTTTAATGTATCATTTAAATCTTCCGTTTCCTTACTTATTTTCATTTTGGATGATCTGTCCATGGGTGAAAGTGGGGAGTTAAAGTCCCCTACTATGAATGTGTTACTGTCAGTTGCCCCTTTTATGGCTGTTAGTATTTGCCTTATGTATTGAGGTGCTCTTATGTTGGGTGCATAAATATTTACAATTGTTATATCTTCTTCTTGGATGGATCCCTTGATCATTATGTAGTGTCCTCCTTTGTGTCTTCTAATTGTCTTTATTTTAAAGTCTATTTTGTCTGATATGAGAAGTGCTACTCCAGATTTCTTTTGGTTTGCATTTGCATGGTATATCTTTTTCCATCCCCTTGCTTTCAGTCTGTATGTGTCTCTAGGTCTGAAGTGGGTCTCTTGTAGACAGCATATATATGGGTCCTGTTTTTGTATCCATTCAGCCAATCTGTGTCTTTTGGTGGGAGCATTTTGTCCATTTTCATTTAAGATAGTTAACGAAATGTATGTTCCTATTCCCATTTTCTTAATTGTTTTGAGTTTGTTATTGTAGGTCTTTTCCTTCTCTTGTGTTGCTTGTCTAGAGAAGTTCCTTTAGCATTTGTTGTAAAGCTGGTTTGGTGGTGCTGAACTCTCTCAGCTTTTGCTTGTCTGTAAAGATTTTAATTTCTCCATCAAATCTGAACGAGATCCTTGCTGGGTAGAGTAATCTTGGTTGCAGGTTTTCCTCCTTCATCACTTTAAATATGTCCTGCCACTCCCTTTTGGCTTGCGGAGTTTCTGCTGAACGATCAGCTGTTAACCTTATGGGGCTTCCCCTGTGTGTTATTTGTTGTTTTTCCCTTGCTCCTTTTAATATGTTTTCTTTGTATTTAATTTTTGACAGTTTGATTAATATGTTTCTTGGCGTATTTGTCCTTGGATTTATCCTGTATGGGACTCTCTGTGCTTCCTGGACTTGATTAACTATTTCCTTTCCCATATTAGGGAAGTTTTCAACTATAATCTCTTCAAATATTTTCTCAGTCACTTTTTTTTCTCTTCTTCTTCTGGAACCCCTATAATTTGAATGTTGGTGCATTTAATTTTGTCCCAGAGGTCTCTGAGACTGTCCTCAGTTCTTTTCATTCTTTTTTCTTTCTTCTGCTCTGCAGTAGTTATTTCCACTATTTTATCTTCCAGGTCACTTATCCATTCTTCTGCCTCAGTTATTCTGCTATTGATCCCATCTAGAGTATTTTTAGTTTCATTTATTGTGTTGTTCATCATTGTTTGTTTCATCTTTAGTTCTTCTAGGTACTTGTTAAATGTTTCTTGCATTTTCTCTAATCTATTTTCAAGATTTTGGATCATCTTTACTATCATTATTCTGAATTCTTTTTCAGGTAGACTGCCTATTTCCTCTTCATTTGTTAGGTCTGGTGGGTTTTTATCTTTGTCCTTCATCTGCTGTGTGTATTTCTGTCTTCTCATTTTGCTTATCTTACTGTGTTTGGGGTCTCCTTTTAGCAGGCTGCAGGTTCCTAGTTCCTCTTGTTTTGGTTTCTGTCCCCAGTGGCTAAGTTTGGTTCAGTGGGTTTTGTAGGCTTCCTGGTGGAGGGGACTAGTGCCTGTGTTCTGGTGGATGAGGCTGGATCGTGGCTTTCTGGTGAGCAGTTCCACATCTGGTGGTTTGTTTTGGGGTGTCTGTAGACTTATTATGATTTTAGGCCGCGTCTCTGTTGATTGGTGGGGTTGTGTTCCTGTCTTGCTTGTTGTTTGGCATACCGTGTCCAGTACTGTAGCTTGCTGGTTGTTGAGTGTAGCTGTGTGTTGGTGTTGAGATGGAGATCTCTGTGTGATTTTCACTGCTTGATATTACGTGGAGCTGGGAGGTCTCTTGTGGACCAGTGTCCTGAAGCTGGCTCTCTCACCTCAGAAGCACAGCACTGACTCCTGGCTGCAGCACCAAGAGCCTTTCATCCACATGGCTCAGAATAAAAGGGAGAAAATTTAGAAAGAAATAATTAGTAGAAGTAGAAAGAAAGAAGGAAAGAAAGAAAGAAGGAAAGAAAGAAAGAAGGAAAGAAAGAAAGGATGGAGGGAGGGAGGGTGGGAAGGAGGTTGCCTTTATTTTTGAGGGACATTTTTGCTGAATTTAGATTTGGATTGGCAGGGTTTTTACTTTCAGTATGTTAAAGGTTTCATTCCACTATTTTTGGCTTATTTGACTCTGGTACGAGGTCTTGTGTTCTTGTTCTTCTATAAGTAAGGTGTTCCCTCCACCCTTTTTCCCTGACTGCCTTCAATATTTTATTTTGCCTGTTTTTCTGCAGTTTGAATTTGATATGTCTGGGTGTGATGTGGCTCTTTTACAAATTTTATTTACCCTGCTTTGTGTTCTCTGAGATACTTGGATCTGGGGTTTATATCAATTACTAATTATTAAAAATTTCAGTAATTATTTATTCAAATATTTTTTCTCCATTCTCTCTCTCTTCTCCTTCTAGTATTCTAACTTGATAGTGTCCCAAAGCTCTTGGATATTTTGTTCTGTTTTCTTTTTTTACCCTTTATTTTTACTCTGCATTTCAGTTTGTGTAATTTCTATTGTTCTAGCTTCAATTTCACTTATTCCTCAGCTGTGTCTAGTTCACTAATAAGCACACTGAAGGCATTCTTCGGATCTGTTAATGTGTTTTTTCTCTTGTATTTACATATGATTCTTTCTTATACATTTTATCCCTTGCTGCTATCTTATCTGATCTTGCATGTTGTCTAACTTTTCCAATATAGAAAAGTATTTAACATATTAATCACAACTATTTTAAGTTGTCTGTTGGAAATTCCAAAATGTGTCATAACTGAGTCTTGTCCTGATGATTTTTTTGTCTCTTCAGACTATGTTTTTTCTTTCCTTGATTCTTCCCTTTGTGCTGCTCTCTGGAGGCAACTTATCTCTTGCATTCTTTAAAAATAAAGTCTGCTATTATTTTACTTGATTTATTTTAGCCTTGTAGTGGAGAATAGGGGACTAAGGACATACTATGTTATTTTGATTAAGTCTCAGTCTTAGGCAGGCTTAACCTGAGTCATAGAGGTGTGACTTTCCCAAATGTTCCTGCCCCTCCTCTAAATATAACTGTGAGCCTAGCACATATTCCTATCCCTCCTGGGTTATAGCATTTTTTCAAATTTTCTCCTTCACCTGTGGTGGTGAGTTTCCACCTGTGCCCTCAGTTCCTATTGCCATTCCTTCTGCAGAGCAAGGCTTGTTTTCCCTAGGGGAGATAGAGTAGATTGGTCTGGGCAGAGTTTTAGTGGTGTTGGGTATTCTTCTCTGCTAGCTGCAGTGAATTTCCACCAGTGCGCTCAGACTACAGTTTTATTACCTTTCCCTGTGAGGGTTAAGGTCTTTGTTCTGCAGTGTATAAAGGCAGAATGCTTTGGGCACAATTTCAGCAATGGATGCTGTTCTGTTTCCCTCCCCAAACCAGAACTATAGGATATATTTCTCCGGATTCTTATTCTTCCCTGCCAGCACCTGGTGGACTTCTTAGGGGGAAAGTCTGCAAAAGGATTCAAAACCACCTATGTCTACAGCCCCCAGGGGTTTCACATTCTCACACTAACACACAACCAACTTTTAGCAATTCATTAACAAATTTTAACTGTTATCTTCTTATGACTTTACATATTATTCAGTAGTATCTGCAAAAGATAAGCAAGTACCTGGGCCCTGTTGTTCCCTGTAGATGCCTATGTCTACAGATTTTGGGTTAGCTTTTAGCATTGCAATCTCAGTTTGCTCATGAATTCAATAGAGGACAATTTGCAATTTTTCAGTTTTTGTTTTCCTTGTCCTAATGGTGGGCGAGATGCTCATTCCAATTCTACAGCTCTGAGTTGATACCAGAATATCATGTGAACCTGGGGATAAGATTTGAGGCTCTGTTTGTCTTCCAGCATCCATACCCCAGTTTACAAATTCCCCCACGATGGTGATAATGGTGGGTTTACCAGCTCGAGGAAAGACCTACATCTCCACGAAGCTCACACGGTATCTCAACTGGATAGGAATACCGACTAAAGGTATGTCCCTGAAAGCCTTTCTTCTACAGCCCTCTATAGGCCAATTATGGAAAATACAGTAAGGTAGCTGACCTCAAAAGGGCAAAACCACGAGTAAAGGAATGTCTCAAAACATCATTAACAGCATTAGGACTAATACTATTACTGCTGCTGCTGCTGCTCTACTACAACTGCTACTACTACTACTGCTACTACTACTACTACTACTATATCACCACCACCACCACCACCACCACCACTAACCTCATAAATTTTTACAATTTCTTAAGTACGTAATCTGTGCCCAATCCCGTGATAGCTGCTAAGCATAAGAAAACTACAAAGATTAAATATCTGTTTTCAAGGAGCACTATTTTTGTAAGACCTCAAAAAAACCCTATGAGTAACATGCTACTTTTATCACCTTTATTATTACTTCTACACCAAAAATGCTATTCTTATTAGCATTACCATTTCTTCACAACCTTAAGGTTTTCTTTAAATTTTAGGGGTGTGTGGAGTCAAGCACCTCAAAGCCCCAGCCTGGAGTCCCCCACAAGGTCTTCAGTAAAGCAGGGCACTTTAGCTCACCTCTCCCGTCCAGAAGGCGTCTGCTCTCTCCAAGCCTCTCCTTAGGTCTGAGCCTATCTGCTCCTCCTCCCCAGCCGGAAGTGATCCTGCCTCTTTCCGCCTCCAGAGGGGTCTCCTTCCCTGCCTGTCAGCCTCCTCCCTCACTCCCTACTTCCAGCTTTCCTTTCTCCCCAATGTGATCTATTTTCTGCTTACTACCTCTTATTCAGCAATCATTCTTTTCTATTCTCCATTTGATTTCTCTATCCCCCACACTGTATCTCCATTCCTATTTGATTCCTCTGTTGCCCTTAGGAGGACTATGTTTCTCTGGGATCCCACACCAATGCTTCCTACAGACCCCTCTATGCCAACCTTAGTTACATAGTTTGTTTTTGTAGTGTGTTGTGTGTCTGGGTCTCTCTCCCCAGGAGCTGCTCTGGGGTAGGGGACTAGATCATGTTAATTTCTATTGCTTAAGTAGGACCAAATTAAGACATTTAGAGTCTCTAAACGCTAAAAGTTAGGGTGCCCCCTACATCATACGTAATTCAGAATAAAATCAGTAAATACAAGAAAGTCTACCAAAAGTTTTTATTTATCCCCTGATCACTATATTGATGCTTTTAATGTATATCAACTTAGCTGAAAATTTTTACTGGGACTGTGTTTCTCCTTTACCGGTACACTGGTACACAAGTGCTTAGCCTCTGTCTCTAGTGGAAAGGAGCACTTCTCCCCAGTGTGGAAAGCAGTTCTTCTTGGGCAATCACTTGCTCACTCAGTCAGTAATTATTTGCTGAGCACACAGTTGTGCCAAGGCCCTTGTTGGATGTTGGATTCCTGCCCTCAAAGAACTCACATCTATTTTTTAAACTTTATTGGAGTATAATTGCTTTACAATGTCGTGTTAGTTTCTGCTGTATAACAAAGTGAATCAGCTATAAGTATACATATATCACCATATCCCCTCCCTCTTTCATCTCCTTCCCACCCTCCCTATCTCACCCCTCTAGGTGGTCACAAAGCACAGAGCTGATCTCCCTGTGCTATGCAGCTGCTTCCCACTAGCTATCTATTTTATATTTGGTAGTGTATATATGTACATGCCAGTCTCTCACTTGGTCTCAGCTTCCCCTTCCCCCTCCCCATGTCCTCAAGTCCATTCTCTATGTCTCTGTCTTTATTCCTGTCCTGCCCCTAGGTTCTTCAGAACCTTTTTGTTTGTTTGTTTTTTAGATTCCATATATATGTGTTAGCATATGGTATTTGTTTTTCTCTTTCTGACTTGCTTCACTCTGTATGACAGACTCTATTCTTAAGTTCTAAAACACCCATGTAGGAAGAACTAGTATTATCATCATTCCACAGTTGATGAAATTAATGCCCAAGAGGTGACGTGTCTTGTCTAAAGGCACATGGTCACTAAGTGATAGAACCAGAATATGAACCCACATCTGGTTGATTCCAAAGCCTGACACTCACTGTGGCAGGTCTGATACTTGGTGCTACTGATGGGAAGAAGAAAGAACCCACATTGGCCCTGTGCTCTCCTCTACACTCTTCCTCTTATTTCCCTTGACCATACCAACACCCTATCGCTCTGCCCCCTTCTCTCCCTCTCTCCAAGTATTCTCCTCCCCTTCTCCCATTTCTTCTTTCTCTTCATGTACTTTCTCTTTCTCGAATTCACTGGTGAAGAGTTCCCCAGTGGTTTTCCATGTGCCAAAACCCATACTATGCACTGGAGATGCAAAACTGGATGAGGTTCTCAACCTGTCCTTGAAGATTTCTCCATCTGGCTGGGATGCATAAGAATACAACATGTCACTGAAGAATCCCAGAGCAGGGTACTGACGGACCTCACAGAGGAAATCACCTACTGGAAGGCAGTGAAAGCTTCCAGATAGGGTGTATTTGAGCTGGGTGTGTCCTGTGGGAGCAGTAGAATATTGGAAGAAGAGAAGGGAAGAAGGAGTAGTTCTTGTAGGACTGCAGGCTCTGAGGAGCCTCTGCTGAGCATAGGGGCACATGGGACGGTGTCAGATGTGTCTCTGCTCTAATGCACCTGCTTCCCACCTGCTCCACTTGCACAGAGGCCCTCAGAGTGATGTTTCAAATGCCAAGATGACCATATCTATAGCCACCAAGGGTTCCCTTGGCCTGCAGGTTTAAATCCAAGCTCCTTAGCCTATCATTCAAGGCCCTCCACAGTCAGTCTCTGACAGCCTCACAGGCCTCAGTTACAGTGGATGTCTCATGTTCTGCCTCCTGCCAATGCCATACCTTTGCTCAAACTCTTCCTCTACCTGGAATGTCTTTGTTCCTCTCTCCCATACCCCATGCCTGCCAATAAAAGGCCTGCCTTCCTATAAAGACTGGTACAAATGCTGCTTTTTCCAAGAAACCATCTGAGATCACCCCAAGCTTAGTTAGTCTTTCCTTCCTCCTTGCTCTTTTGCATGGCTCTGTCAGAGCACTTAACACACTGGGTGAGAGCTCTCTGTTTACTGATTTACTGTTTACTCTCTTTCCTACATGCTAGATTGTGAGCTCCTTGGTGCCCCATCATGCAGATCTGTTTCATCTCTGACCCCCAGAACTCATGTCCTGATTCACAAAGTAGGCATGAGAAACTATTTATTGGATGAATGAAGAAAATATTACATTACCTCTTTGCCTATTATCCCCTCTTTCCCCCTTTCCTTCCCTCCTCTCTGATTTTTCACCATTACAAATGAGAAAGTGTGGCCTAAAGAAGGCAATAAATCTAGACTCTCTGTCTTGATACAGAAAATGTAATAACATTGGACTAGGATTCAGGAGGCCCAGTCTAGTTATGTCCCCAGCTGACTCAATGTTTGACCCTTGATGACTGATTTTACTCCCTGGGTCCCAATTTCTTTATCTTTCCAATGCAGTAATGTACAGAACACAGTAATAATATATAGTAATACTATGGGCATTAAAAGGTTTGGAGTTTATGATTAAATGGAATAGTGGAAAGATCACCAGCTTTGGAACCAAACAGTCCTGGGTTTGATTCCCATCTCTCCACTTATTAGCTATGAGAGTTACTCCCTTGATTTCCTCATTTATAAATGGGAATGATGATTCCTACTTTTCAGGGTTGTTGTAAGGAGTAAATGAGCTGGTAGCCATAATTTGAAGCTTTGTAAACATATTATATAGCTACAAACTATACCTTCTTTTACCTCTGAGCTACCTCCAAGAAAGGACATTATTTTGCCACTGGGATCTTCCCAACCTCTTCACCAGGGCTCCTGCTTTCAGTGTTTAATTTAGGCCAGTATCGACGAGAGGCAGTGAGCTACAAGAACTACGAATTCTTTCTCCCAGACAACATGGAGGCCCTACTTATCAGGAAGTGAGTACCTAATATTTTAAAGACATGTGTTGCCCCCTGGCTGAGGGAGACTTTTGTTCAAATGATGGGGGAGTAGGGCAGAGCAACTTGGGTTAGCAAGGAGTCCACCTAGAGTCTCAAAGGGTGGTTAGGACAGCTCTTCTACTATCTTAACCAAAGCTTATTTCTGGTCATATCCATCCCCTGCTTAAGAATTTTTAACAGTTTCCTACTTCTGACAAGAGAGAGTGGAAACTTAGCCTAGAATTTAAAATAAGAGTCTCAGTAGCTTGGCCCACTCCAGTCTCATCCATTCAACCTCAAGTTGTCTCTCCTCTACAAGACTCTGAGCACTTCCAGAACAGAGCCTTGGTCTCATTTATTGATCCATATCCTCTTAATAGAACTCAGCAAAGAGTAATCACTAACCAGATTTTTGCCAAAAGCATAAATACATTTCCACGTTATTACCTGTGCTTGCCCTGTTACATATGCCAGGAATGCCTTCTCCTTCACAGACCATATATTCAGGCTCTTCTTGGAACCCTTAATATTATGGCTCTGTCATTAGTAAACTTTTCCTGGGTATGTTACTTTATACCTGCACCTAAAATGTCTACACAGAGCCATTTTCAACTGTGTGACCTCTCTGTGCTTGTACCTAGAATATAGGACACCCGTTGTAGATATTCAACAGATGAATAATTTAATGTAGGACATCTAAGAGATAGTGCAAAAGATAATTCAGAAAAATAGAGAGGAGCCCATTTGGGGTATAATGGTTGTTTCTGTTTCTTTCTTCATCTTTTTCAGGCAATGTGCCATAGCAGCCCTGAAAGATGTCCATAACTATCTCAGCTGTGAGGAAGGTCATGTTGCGGTAAAGAAATTTGCATTTTTTCTTAGGTTTCTGCTGGGTTGGAGAAGAGCTAATATATATTGAGCATTTACTATGTTCTAAACATTGTTCTAAGCACTTTGCACATATTTATTTAATTTCCACCCTCCCCCATGAGATAGGTATTGTTATTATACTCCATTTTATAGCCCAGAACAATGTCGTGCAGAGAGATTAAATAATTAAATATTTTACCAAGGCGGCAGGCCAGAACTGGAATACAGGTTGTATAGCTCCAGAATCTACACTCCTTTTTTCTTTCTTTTTTTTAAAAAATTATTTATTTATTTATTTATTGGCTGTGTCAGGTCTTAGTTGCGGCACATGGGATCTTCGTTGAGGCTTGTAGGATCTTTTGTTGCACCACGTGGGATCTTTCATTGCGGTGCATGGGCTATTCACTGCGCTGCACAGGCTTCTCTCTCATTGTGGCGTGCGGGTTTTCTCTTCTCTAGTTGTGGCGCACAGGCTCCAGGGTGCATGGGCTTTGTAGTTGTGGCACGCGGGTTCCAGAGAGTGTGGGCTCTGTAGTTTGTGGCACGCAGTCTCTCTAGTTGAGGCACGCGAGCTCAGTAGTTGTGACACATGGGCTTAGTTGCCCCGCGGCATGTGGGATCTTAGTTCCCTGACCAGGGATCGAATCTGCATCCCCTGTTTTGGAAGGCTGATTCTTTACCACTGGACCACCAGGGAAGTCCCCAGAATCTACATTCTTAACCAGTATACACTACCACTCCATCCCCAAGAATTCAGCAGGACTACACTAGAATTTGACTGCAATACAAACATTTTTAAGTTCTAGAGATTTAACTAAACACTTAATCAATTTAATCTCATAGACCTTTGGGAGTCGCAAATTCTAAAAGGGCTTCAAAGAGCTCCAAAGTGATAGCGAAGGAAGAAGCTTCACCTAGGAGTTGAGAGAATCAGTTCCAACTCTGCTTTGTCAGAGTTTGTGACAGTTTGTCTCTCTGTGACATTGGTTAAGGCAAACACTTCTTCTAAGCCTCAGCTACTTTACCTGTAAAATAACTCTAATAAACCCCCACCATTTTCCTCTTGCTTTATTATGTCTACAGAGTCTGCTACATTTCTGGGCAGGCAGTGAGGGCTCAACGAGTGCTTGAGAAATTGATATAAGCCATTTCCAAATCCTTCAAAACCCTGTTCAAGTTTTATCTCCTTCTGGAAGCCCTCTACTTGGCACAGGGATGGTCAAAAAGTAGGCATTCTATCAGAGCCAGATTCAGAGCAAACCAATCTCATCGTGTGCCTCTAGGTTTTTGATGCCACCAACACTACCAGAGAACGACGGTCACTGATTCTGCAGTTTGCTAAAGAACATGGTTACAAGGTAGAGTAACTCTCTAACTCTTATCTAGAGCCTACTCATTTAACAAACACCAAAGAAAGGCAAACCAGGGGAGGAAGAGATGCCAAATCAGCTACCATAGGGTCAGCATTTTAATTTAGTTGTAGGATTTTCCAGGTCACAGTTAGAAGCATCAAAACAGAACGGAACAGGAAAGAAGAGGTGCCACATTAGGCAATGGAAGATAATTGCTGACAAGCTGACACTGTGGGGGTGGATATGAGTAAGGAGGAGAGAGAACCACTACAATTCAGGGCCAATCTGACTCATAAAACTCAGAATCCTGAAAGCACCACTGTATGAAATTATGTTGTCAGAGATACCTCTAAAGATGACTCAGAGCCATTGAGAAGGGGTCAAGCTATGTTTGACTCCTACCAAACATAATTCCTTGCTGGAAATCTTTCTTCTGTTTCTTTTATAGGTCTTTTTCATCGAGTCCATTTGTAATGACCCTGATGTCATTGCAGAAAACATCAGGGTAAGGAGCACCAGTCACCTTTCCTTCTTATTTTGTCTCAGATTTGGATCATACCTAGAAATACCTCTGTGCAGTTAAAGGAGGTATCTTCCCTGAGCATCTCCTCCCACTTCCTATAGGAAGTATTCCCTGATCATCCTGGCATACAATGATTCTGTGAAATTCCTTTAAGTATTGGAGAGGAAGCTAAGGTTCCAAGAGGAGAGGTAAGTTGTCAAGTGTTCATACAGTCAGGAAGAGGTAGAACTGGACCTCAAGCTTGGATGTCTGCCTTGAAAGCTCTTTTTTCTGACCCACAATTCATATCAGAGCTATCACTGCTCTTTTCTACAGTTTCTAGGCATGTGGTCTAGATTTAGTTCACTCACTACATTTTATTGTTCCCTATTTCATTAAATTACTGTATCTTGGGGACAGAGGTGACCTTAAAGGTCACCTCCTTCAACACTTCATCAGAAACTTGAAATCTTAGCTAATTGTTTGTGTAGATTTTCTCCTTGTACCTCCAGTGTGGAAGTTCTTTGCCTTCATTAAGTGCAGTCCAATCAATCTGAAATCTGCCTCCCTGTAATTTCCACTCATTGGTCCTAATTTTGCCTCTTGAGGCATAGAATATGTCCAAGTACTCTCTTTCCTTTTCATCCCTCCACCTATCCATCCATTTGTTGATTAAACATAAATTGAATACATACACCTGGGTTGAACCATTCTGGGCACTAGAGACAGAACTAGATAGGGGAGCGCCTGGCCCTTGAGCTCACAGTCTAGTGAGGGAGACTGACAATTTTGTAGACATAATTCTGTGAGATCAGTGCTGAGATGAAGAAACAAAGGAGGCTGTGGCAGCACAGTGTTGAGGACCTAACCTTGCATGGGAAGGATTCTCAATGAAGGTAATAGCTGACCTTCATCTTGAAGAATGCATAAGAATTTGGCAAGTAAAGAATGGAAAATAGGGGGATAGCATATACTAAGTATGGCATCTATGGGGAACTAGAAATAGCTTAGGTTGTCTAAAGCAAAGTGTGTGGAGCTCTAGAGGGGCAATGGGAGAGAAGGATGAAGAAATCATTTGGGACCCAATCATAACAAGCCATGAGTCACCTGCTAAAATATTTCATACTTTGTCCTAAAAGATGTGAGGAAATGGTGAAGGGTTTCAAGCAGAGGAATTCCATATTCAGATGTGCATGTTAGAAATATCCTTCTGGCTGCTAGTATGGGAAAGTAACTAGGCTATAGACAGAGTAACCAGTCACAAAGCTAGAGTGAGCATCCAGGAAAGAGAATGGAGGTCAGCTGGAGAGATATTTAGAAGATACAGGGGGGAAGATTTGGTACCTTCTAAGAGGTGGGGGATGATAGAAAGAGACACATCTAGGATGACTCCCAGATTCATTTTAGGCTCAGGTGACTTGAGTAGATGATAGTGACATTCACTGAGATGGTGAATGTGGGTGGAGAAGGTAGATATATTAAGGGATTAGGAGTTGCCAGCCCCTCAGAAATCTAAAGCCAATATATGCCATGTTATCCCAGTAAACACTCAATACATGTAAGCCATTATGATCCCCAGCCAAGATCTCCTGTTCCTTTTCTTTCTTTTTTTTTTTTTTTTTGCGGTATGCGGGCCTCTCACTGTTGTGGCCTCTCCTGTTGCGGAGCACAGGCTCCGGACGCGCAGGCTCAGCGGCCATGGCTCACGGGCCCAGCCGCTCTGCGGCATGTGGGATCTTCCTGGACCGGGGCACGAACCCGTGTCCCCTGCATCGGCAGGTGGACTCTCAACCACTGCGCCACCAGGGAAGCCCTCCTGTTCCTTTTCTTCAACCATTTCTCACACCACAATTTCCAGGCCACTTATAAATGTTTCTCTTAAACAGTGTGTGAACTGAATATAATGTAACAGACCTTGTTTGAGCACACAGGGATAAGGAATGGGGTGTTAACACAGTACAGATTCTCTTCAACTGACTGATTTTGTACACTTGGGCAAGAACCTTTCTCCAAGTCTCAACTTCCTCATCTTTATGATGAGGAATGCTGTACTCAGTGATCTCTAAGGGTTCTTCCCAAGGGCACTGTCGGATTCTCTGTCTCCCATGGTTCTTCCATCTTTCTCCCTTCTTCCAGCAAGTGAAACTTGGCAGCCCTGATTACATAGACTGTGACCGTGAAAAGGTTCTGGAAGACTTTCTAAAGAGAATTGAGTGCTATGAGGTCAACTACCAACCCTTGGATGATGAACTAGACAGGTAAGAACCCAGAACCCCAAAGTAAAGGTCAGGATCCTTAGCCCGGTTTTGATGTCCTGTAGGACCTGGAGGAATGCCTTCCTTCTCTGGGCCTCAACTTTATTTGTAACATCAGGAAACTGTACTTGATTTGTCTTCAAGGGCCCTCCCAGCTCTAATTATCCATGAGGTGATGATTCCTTGTTGTGTAAGGTGTTCATCATAAGGGGCTTGAAGTAGTGTTTTCCTGAACAATGTGGACATATTAGGACCCTGATCTCAGGGGGGGAGAAATACCTCTCTCCTGTGGTTGTTGCTGTTATGTTTTCAAAAGTATTCTTCACACATGGATGACATTTCAGCTTCCAAACATATTCACCTTTTTTGTTTCATTGAATCCCCTCGGCATCCCTGTTAAGGAGGCTGAAATAGGTCTTATGATCATAAATTTTCAAGAAGAGGAGATTGCATCTTATAGAGCTGAAACCACTTGCTCAAGCTTCCACCACAAGTCAGGGGGTAGAGCTAGGATTCTAACTACATATTCTGTCTCTTAATCATGTCTGTTTTCACAACATGCATGCACCTTCAACCAGTAAGTATTTGGATTCTTTGGGCTATGGTGTACATCGGGGGTGTAAATAAGGGCAAGAGAGGTAGGTTCTATCCTCAGATAGCTTCCATAGTGCTTTGACATATGGGAAGATACATTAAAAATATGAAACTTTCATTCACAATACCAACTAAAGATTGGAGAGGTGTTAGCTGGCAGTACAGGGAAGATGTGAGTTTTAGACGTAGGGTATACCCAGAACCTCACTTTCTTTCAAAATGGATTGTGATGAGAAGAGACCCTGGTCACTCAGACCCTTTGGGCCCCAAGTAAGAAGTATAAAGAGGCTTCTAACAGTCATCACCACCCAAAGAAGTTTAAAGAGCATCCTTCCAACTTTGTCCAACCAAAGTCCCCAGAGGTGACCATTGTTACTGCCTCACTTCTTAGATGGGGAAACAGACCCACAGCAGGGCAAGGGCTTACCTGAGGCCACACAATGAGTGAGTAGCAGAATATATACTCAAATTCTCGTCTTCAAACTTCCATCATGGTTATCCTCCTCCCACATCCCTATATCATAAAAGTGTCACATGAGGCTTAGATACTCAGGTCAAGGGGCAGGACCTTGTGTACAATTGTGAATATTGTTCACTGTGCCAGGTCACGGGTACACTTGTTTTTCTCACCAAGACATGTACTGGAGTAGGGGAAACTTTTTCAAATTTCCACAAAGGCACTGTATGAATAGTAACATATGGTGGAAGAAGTTTGAAGGAGGGGAGCTAAAATGAAAGAACAGCATTGAGAAAGCCCCTAGCCTTTGGCCTAGACTGCTGCAGGTACTCGGTGTTTGATGAATCAGTTTGGGTCTGAGGACAACTGATTCTGAAAGTTGGCTTTATCTAATCCTTTTTCCATCAACAGACATTTACAATCCATGCATCAAGGCCCACTCCTAAGCTGTGCCCTAGGAACCCAAAGAGGGAAGATCTATCTATCTCTCTGTTCTGATAGAATGCTCAGTTGGTTGAGGAAGACAATGAGTATGCAGTTGACCAGAATTGTGGTGATGGTAAAGCAAGTGGGGTGGGGGAACACAGAAGAGGGGACCCAGTCCAACTGGGAGGAAAAGATCTGGAAGAACATGTTTACCCAGTAGGTGGACTAGACATGCGTTTAGGGCACCAGCAAGGTAGAGTCCACCAAAAATAAGAAAAGAAAATCTTGAAAACTTTTAATAGTTTGTATTTCAAAAACAGCATCAAGGTAGTCAAAACAGAAAAAAATATAACCAGAACTCAGTAGACCTTCTTCATGTTATAATATAGCTTATAATTTTTATTTTAAATTACACATAATGGGGGTAAGCATTAGCTACTATAAGACTTTTGATGTGAAGTACCTTTAAATGACTTCATATGATCCTGGGCTCAAAGAAAACTTTCTAAAGAGAGTGAATGTACTGGTTCTTGAAGGATGGATGCATAGGAGCTCAACTTTGGAAATCAGGCAAATAACATATTTTCAAGGAAAGAGAACAGTACCTTGCAATGGCCTAGTTAAATCTGAATAAAAGTAGAGGAGTACAGAGAATATTTCAGCAAAAGCATTAAGGCTAGAATGAAACAGAGAAGTTATGAGCATAGACATGGAACACTGAGGTGAGGCAAAGCAGGACCAGTGTATGAAGGCACGTAGAATGTCAGACTAAGGTACAGAATTTGGAAGTTCTCCTAGAGCCACTCAGGACCTAGTACCAGAAACAAGGCAACAAGGCTACATCAGATATTTTCTACTTAAGTTCTGAGAGTCGTAGATGAGATGGTTGGAGAGTTTGACATTAGGCAAATCACTTCCTCTCTCTGTGTTTCAGTTTCCTCACCTATCAGAGATAATCTCTGCTTCCTAGGATGGTTATGAGGATTTACGCACTTTGAAGCCCCCACCCCTGCCAGGTGCATACATACACACAAAATGGTCAGCAAATGCAAGTGGCCTGTGAGATGTTGGAGACAGTCAGGGACACAGAGGATTACTGTTTCTCTCTGAGTATGTCAGCAGTGTGAACCACAAAAGAGAGAACGTTAGATGCCTGAAGTGTGAGGAGTGAAAGTAAAAAGACAGTCTGGCTCAAACTGAGATTGAGGAAAGGAGAGAAAAGGAGATGGTAGCAGGCAATGAGCTCCTCAGAGTGACCAGGAACCAAGTCTCTAGAACAGGTACCCAGACCTGGGCAAGGCATAGCACCTTGTCAGAGGAAAGGTAGGTGAGAGCTGGGTTATGGAGGAAGCTTGAAGGCAGGGTGTGTGGTTGGGGCTTTCTCTTGGGATCAGCCTCTCCACCATCAGCCCCTGAGCTGCCCTTGCTCCTGCTTGGGCTGGCCCAGCCACCTGTCCTACATCAAGATCTTCGACGTGGGCACACGCTACATGGTGAACCGAGTGCAGGACCACATCCAGAGCCGCACAGTCTACTATCTCATGAACATCCACGTCACACCCCGCTCCATCTACCTATGCCGGCACGGTGAGAGTGAACTCAACCTCAGAGGCCGCATCGGAGGTGACTCTGGCCTCTCAGCTCGGGGCAAGCAGGTAGGGATGGCCCCATGCACTCAGAGGTGTTGGCTGGTATGGTCCAGGTGGGCTGTGGGTTGGTGGGGTGGCTGCTGCCTGGGTCCTGAGGATGGGGGTACTCAGTGGCAGGATAAAAGCAGGTTCTGGTCACTCTTGCTCTTCCACCCCATCAGCCACTCAGTTTTGACCCACTGAATGGCTCCCAAGTGCCAACAGCATCTGCAAGTCCAGTGGCTTGGTCCTGGTCCTCCAGGCCTTCCCAGATCTGGCTGCTCCTCCAGCCCCATTACAATAAGCACCCTCTCTCCTGCCTGACTGGTCCCCTCATCTTTCTCACAACACTGTGCTTTTGCTTGTGCAGTTTCCCCACCGAGGCTGTCCTCCTCTGTCCCCTCTGTCAGCTGGTGACCATCATTTGCACAGATACCTGCCTTAAAGTGCCCCACCTTTGAATCCGTCTTCTCCTCCATTACTCAGGGCTGATTCTACTCCCCCAAACCCCCACTACAGGTTATCACAGGGTCAGCACTTGTCCCCCACTAGTTACCGCTTCTTTTCTGCCCTCCCTGCTCCACCCCTTCCAGGACACATCTCCTCCTCCATGAGCTGGTCCAGGAAGCCCTCCCCTGTCCTTTCCTGCCCTCCTAGTCAGGTCACCTGGGCTCCATCCCCCCCAGTTCTGGCCCATCTCTGACCCTCACGGTGGGAGTCTCTTTGTAGCTGAGAATAGTGAGCTGCACATTATGGGTGCTGGCCAATTAAAGAGACACATTTTCCCATATTTGGCCCTGACCCTGGGCTTGTTAACACAGTTATTGTTCTTGCTGGGAGGATGGCTTGGGGTGGAACAAGTGGGAAATGAGGTGCAGGAGGGAGGGAGTGTCCTCTCTTATTGGACACCTCTGCACATTCATGGCACCATCTGCTTCCACATGTGTGGCCTCATTTAATCTTCATAGCAGCTCTGTGCAGTGGCCATTACTGTCACTGATTTATGGATGTGGAGGCTGAGGCCCACACAGGAACAGAGAGTGGCCCCTGGTCACACAGCCAGTAAAGGACAGAGCCAGGACTGAAAACCAGGCCTTTATGCTTGCTCCTCAGCCTCCCCCACTGCAGAGCTGGCAGTATCACAGGCAAGGCATCACACCGGAAGGCCTGGTCCTCCTGGATCATTTTCTGTTACTTTCAGACTGGTAGCCTCCCCTCGAGGTAGACTCTGACCTCTGACTCTCGCCTCTCTCGCAGAGTCAGAGACCACTGGAGGAGCCACCCTAGCCCGTGGCACCACCTACAGCCAGGGGTCTCTTGGTTAGGGCTGTCCGTGGCTTTGCCTGCAAATTTAGCACCCAGTTTGGACACGTGGCCATCTCCACCCAACATGCCTCCTTGAACACAAGTGTGCACATGTACATGCACACGCCTGGCCCCAGCCTTCATGCTAAAGGGCACAGTGCACCATGCATTGTTTACAAAGCAGTTTCCCATCAACTGTCACCCACCACCAATCACAGTAGCTCTCACTTACTATGTGCCAGGGAGTGCTCTGGGTGCTCCCCGTCCACTATCCAATGTGACACTCACAGAGACCAGGCTGAGTGAGCTAACGCTGTTTGCATTTTATAGGCAGGAGATATGAGGCCAGAGATGGCCAAGGACACGTCCCAGGCCACACGGGCATAACCCCCATCGCCTGTCTCCCAGTCAGCACTCCTTCCACCAGAGCACACTGACTGCTGACTCATAATCCATAATTAGAATGTGTGTACACAATGCCTATATTTGTACATAAAAATGTGTGCCTGTATCTGTACATTTGTGCAGATGTTCCTCACACACCATCTGTGATGAATAACATGCCTGTATGCAGAAGAATAGTGAACCACTTGCTCATCTGGGTTCCCACAAACCTAAGTGGTTCCTTTTCGTGCTGTCACTGTTTCCCTTACTGGACTGACCATGTCTTAATAACAGGACACCCCAGTACGCAGCACATGGCCACACACACTCAGTAAATGTTTGAATGCCCTTAGAACCTGGGTACCAGGTCCCCTGCTCAAACAATGAGAATTCACAGCGTCAAAGATAAATGTACCCCACATCCCACCCCCATACACTTCCAGACCACACTCAGAGTACCCAGAACACTAGAATTTCCTGCCCAGAGTCTTCTTCCATTACCTACATGGGCACATCCCAGAGTCTGTTCACCTGAGAAAAGGCCATGTCACAGAAGTGTTCACCCCTAGGCAAAGGGGTGGCCAAGGGGTTACTGTTTGTGTGTTATGGAGATTGGTGGAGATATGGTGTGGACAGAACTTGTTCCTGTGACTGGATTATCCATAAATGTGTACTCAAGGCACCTAGGAGTGCAGGATGGAGCAGAAATGGGAAAAGGAGGGAAGTAGACTATGAGTGGAGTGCTTCCATTTGTACTTTTGTCCCAGGCTCCACAAATGTTAGAGGTGGGCTGTTTGAATAAATGAACAATCAAGTAGGAGGTTCTGTGAGCAAACATCAGTGAATGCACACGCACACATATGCACATATACACACATAAATACACATATTCTCTATTCCCTTGGTTCTTAGTCACACGGGCAAGAGTATGACTTTTTATAAATTGGGAATATTTAAACTCTACTTTTGCTTGTTCATCGTCACTCCATTATTTGTGGCAGATCTGAAATTCTTCTCATGGTCACCCTGTCTTCTTTCATCTCTCTTTCTCCCCTGCTCTCCTCCTTTGCACCCCTACTCCCCAGTATGCCTATGTCCTGGCCAACTTCATTCAGTCCCAGGGCATCAGCTCCCTGAAGGTGTGGACCAGCCACATGAAGAGGACTATCCAGACAGCTGAAGCCCTGGGTGTTCCTTATGAGCAGTGGAAGGCCCTGAATGAGATTGATGCGGTGAGATGGAGGGGGATGGATTTCCCTGTGGATGGTGAGGCTTGACTCTAGGCTTATCCCCTGGATTGCCTCTACTCTGGCTCATATGGGGAACCTAATTAATTCAACAAACATTTCTTGTGCTAAACACTGTTCTGTGTCTTGGGGATCCAGTGAAGGCCAGAACAGACAAGGTATTTACTCTCATGGAGCTCAAAGGCAGGCCGTGAATAAGACATTGCTTTGCATGTGACAAAAGTTTGTGAGAGGGGAAGTACAAGGGACTATAGAGTCTCAGAAGGTGAGGGTACTCTTGACAAGACAGTGGTGGAAGATTTAAAAGGAAAGCTTCCTAGAGGAAGCTGGAGATGAGACAAGAAGCAGGCAAAATGGACTGCGGTGAGGGATAATTTTAATTTGAGAAATAGGGAACAGTTCATGTGAAAGCCCAGAGGTAAGAAGAGAGCATGGCATGTTTAGGGAACTGAGGAAAAATAGCAGAGAGTCTGGGACAGTGAGTGTGAGGTCTGGAGAGAAGGGAGATGAGGTTGGAAATGAAGACAGCTTATAAGGCCTTATAGCCCATGTTGAGGGATTTGGATGCTGCCCTAAAAATAGGAAGCCATTGATGAGGTCTAAGTCAAGGAGGAGTGGCCTGAATGTGATTCACATTTTCTTAAAAAAAGACCACTCTGGTCATGTGTGGAGACTAGGTGAGAAGAAGGCCAGAGTGAGAATGCATACCGGTATGGAGATGGCTGCATTTGTCTAGGCAAGAGGTGAGGGTGTGATGGCCCATATATATATTGGAGATGAAATGAAGAAGAAGAATTTGGTAAATATTTCATATGACCCTCGTGACATGGCAGTCTCTCATTAGAGTCAGGTTTTTCCATGAGCTTCTTGAGAAGGTGTTTCCTCTCCATTGTCTCACCTGCACTGTAGGTACACTGACCTCAGGTTAGACACTAAAGTAAAAGCTTCACTACAGATGTGGATAACTTGTGTGTAGGTAGGTTAACCTGATTGCCTGCTAGATAAATACAGAGAAGTATGTTTGTGTATACATAAGACATATATGCTTAACTGTAGATGTACAGAGGCACACATATTTAGAAAAGGGATATACAGCATTGTTATACATATCACATATATTTGTTATAAAATACATGCAAGCCAACAGTTCATCATAATTGTTCAGTTATTGTTTGTTTCTGGCCCACATGTGGTGTAAACATTTATTGGATACCTACTCCATTTCAGGCTCTGGAGTAGTGCTGGAGACAGAGATTGGTTCCTGTCTTCACTGGGTTTTCAGAAAAAAACAGGGTAGACAGAGGAATGCAAAATAGTGTGCATGATACAGGCTCTGATGGGTTAGAATGTGGGCACACAGATGTTGGGGCAAGGTATCTGACCCAGCCATGATCTGCCTAGAGGAAGTGATGCCTAGCTAAAGCCTAAGGGGTGAGTAACAGTGAGCCAGAGAGAGAGGATCAGGAATAGTATGTCATGCAGAGAAAGCAGAATAAGGAAAGAGGGAATTGTGTGTGTGTGTGTGTGTGTGTGTGTGTGTGTGTGTGTGTGTGTGTAGACCTACTAAGGTCATAGCAGTGCAGATGGAGAGGGAAGAAAAAGGAATATATCTGAAAGAAATTTAAGAGGAAGAATCTCAGGAATTAGCTATGAGGGGATGGGTAAGGAAGAAGGAAGAATTTAGAATGATGTCTAATTTTCTGGTTTCTTTTCAATTCAGTAATATATTAATAATTAGATATATTAATCTAATAACATTAGATTAAATTAATCTATTTAAATTACTGTATAATCTAAATAATATTAATTAATATAATAATATATTCTATTGATTGAGTTTTTAAAATGTGCCTTGTACATTCTGTACTAGTCTCTTTTACATATATTATCTCTAATATTCAAACTACTGTTGTGAGGTAGTTATAATTATCCTTATTTTGCAGATGAGGAAAATAAAATTCAGAGAAGTTAAGCAATTTTCCTTGTCAATAAAGTCAGTGGTCACTTCCACAGGCAACAGGCTCCCAGCATGCCTCAGAATAGAAAGTCAAAGCCAATCTGGAAGGACCTTGTGTATATACAGGGTGCACTTTCTCCTATGGACAGTGTCAGTTGCAGGTTTGACACTGCCTGTCTTCTTGTAGGCTGGGGCAGGGGTGAACCTAAACCCTAAGGGAAGCTTGGTTGATGGCTCAAAAGACAACAACCAGAGCACATTGCTCCCCTACAGGAAGGTCTACTTGGAATCTACACAACCAGAAGGAAATCTTACAAACCCAACATCACTTCCCACCTCTACCAGCAGCCACCTCACTTCTGTGGATTTCTCAGTGGGAACTCATTCTCTGAGCCCTTGATTCCTTTGGGTGTGAAGAGTGTATCTCCCCAAGGACCACTCTGAAACTGTTAGGAATTTACTAATTCTTGCCTTCTGAGAAGTCTGTGGATACCTGTTTCTTTATCTGCCAGAGGTCCTGGAGCAGAGGTGTGGGCAGGAGGGATGGGAAATGCTATAACACAAGAAAACACTGCTGTGGATGTGTGCACACACATGTGCCTGCCTACACAGTCACAGACATCCACCATAGGTATGTTTACACTCACAGACATGCACTTCACAGACACATGGACCCAATAGTCAAACACAGGTTCCCTCTCAGATGCATTTACCAATCATATTTGCACCATTCATGCACACACATGCACACTTACAGACAGACACACCTAGAGATACATATCACACTCACCATAGACACACATGCAGTCTTTGCATATATCTACATCGCATAGACACATAGAGGCATACCAGGGACATATAAACAGTACAGACACATAACCTCAATCATATTACCACAGATTAATGCAGACCTTAGACATAGGTACACAGATACTCACACATATAATCAGGGACATACACACTCACAGATACACATACCACAGACACACTGAGACCCACATGGAGGGACAGACCACAGAGACACCCATGCAGGCAGATTCTTAGATGATCAAACTGTCTTCATACACACACACTCACACCAATACACTATACATATGCTGAGACAAAAACACAACCAACAGCATAGAACCTTAAACATACCACAAATACACACCATAATCATGCTGCACACACACAGGTAAACACAGTCACAAATCCCCACAAATTTATAAAAGTACACACTCATATATACAATGTGCACCTATAAACCTTTTGAGACAACCATAGAGAAACACCAGATACCCACCATACACTCAGCCTGAACACACCTATACACATGCACTCATTCTCACATCCACACAGCTACACACCTTGTGCATACATACACACATACATTCAGACAACAGACGCAGACCTAGAGCTGTGTTCACAGAAACCCAGGTGCTTGTGTGCTAACGTTCCACAATCATTGGTTTCAGAACTATGGTAAAGGTTGTGGGGATTTTAACTTGTGAATACTTTTGTCCCCAAATAATTTTTCTCAGGGTGTCTGTGAGGAGATGACCTACGAAGAAATCCAAGAACACTACCCTGAAGAATTTGCACTACGAGACCAAGATAAATATCGCTACCGCTATCCCAAGGGAGAGGTAAGGTTTGGAGGGGTGGCCAGACTCTTAGGACTCCTCCCCAGTATCTCTATTCCAACTACCAGGATTCCATATTTTCCTAGACAGCTTTAAAAACAGGGTAAAGCAAATTTTGCAGCATCTTCCATCCCGCAAGGCATATGATTATCTGGCCCTTTGCTGTCTCATTCTTAGCTATAGGCAACAGATTCCTCTTTTTTTAAAAGCTACACATTTGCCTGATTATATTCCTGTCTTCTTTCAGGAGGACTCACTTTGTCCTAAACTTTGTGTTTGATATCCTTACACTAAAGGTATTTGAAATAGTTCAATATACTCTAATTTCCTGACATTTTATTGCCAAGTTGCCTAAAGCTCCAGCCTCTCTGGACTGTGGGTTGGAGTCCCAAGGGACAATGGCTAATGGTTTATCCAACTTCTTTGCCACCACGTGAACCAGACTATCAGTTCCCTATTCCCATGTGAGGTAAATCCTCGTTGTTTTCAAACCAGTCTCCATTTAGCCAGTTCCACATATTAGAATATTTATTAGTCATACTCCATTTTTGATAGATTCCAGGGAACAATTATCAGAAAGCAGGATATCAGAGAAGAAACAATAGATATCCTGTGTTACAAAGCACTTTCATATGTGTATTTTCATCCTCAAAAATGACATTATGAAGTCAGTCCAACTTTGCCCTCATTTTCCTTTATATATTTTGAGGTTATGTTGTTAGAGACATACAAATTTAAAGCAATTATATCTCCTTAGTGAATTGTATATTTTATTATTACATAGTAAGCAAACCTCTTTCCCCCTAATAATGCTTTCTGCCTAAAGGTGTATTTTATATGATATTAATATAGCTATATAAGATTTCTTCTGGTCAGTATTTGCCTAGTTCATCTTTAGTCATTTACTTTCAACTTCTCTGTGTATTTTTGTTTTGTTTCTTATAGACAGCATATAGTTGACTTTTATTGGTTTTAATAAAAATTGAAAATGTATGTCTTTTGAATTGTAAATTTGGTACACTTACTTTTATTGTAATTACTGATTTATTTGAACTTCTTTCTATTCTCTTATTTTGAGCTCTCTAGGCTTAGTTTATCTTTTCTCTTTCTCCCTTCTTTAGAATTGATAGAGTTTTTACATCTATATTTGACTTATACAATCTCTTTCCTTTCTTTTAGTGTTACTCTTAACATTTTAATATGTGTGATTGACAAAATCTAAAAATCAATATCTCCACCCACCCCCTAAAACAGTATAAAAATGTTACAACTCTGGTCACTCCCTCTCTTAACTTACATGTTAATTGTTGTTTTATATTTTACTTCAAACTTGTCTTATCCCCCAGATGACTTATTATTGTTATTAATAAATTTATTATTGTAAGCACAACTTACTAAGTAGATGTTGATTGAATTAATGCTTACTGAAGCACTTCAATTTACAACAATCTATCAGAATATATCACTATTTGTTCCTATAATACCAACATATTATATTTTTTAAGTTAAATCAATATTACCAGAGTAGAATTATTATAAATGCTAGACAAAATAGAGCTACTTCCACTTAATAAACGTTGTATCCACATAGATGGATTTTTTTTCTTTTTTAAAAATTTTGTTGGATTATAGTTGATTTACAATGTTGTGTTACTTTCAGGTGTACAGCAAAGTGATTCAATTATACATATACATATATTCATTCTTTTTCAGATTCTTTTCTCATAAAGGTTATCACATAATTTTGAGTAGAGTTCCCTGTGTTATACAGTTGGCCCTTGTTGGTTATCTATCTTATATATAGTAGTGTGTGTCTGTTAATTCCAAGCTCCTAATTTATTCCCCCCCCCCCAATTTTCCCCTTTGGTAACCATAAGTTTGTTTTTGATATCTGTAAGTCTGTTTCTGCTTTGTAAATAAGTTAATTTGTATCATTTTTTAAAAATGAGATTCCACATATATGTGATATCATATGATACTTGTCTTTCTCTGACTTACTATGCCTACGAGTGGGATTGCTGGATCATATGATAGTTCTATTTTTAGTTTTTAAGGAACCTCCATACTGTCTCCTAGATGGATCTTATATAGTGGAAAAGGGGTAAAATCACTTATCCAATTAAAATATAATTCTTATTCACTAAAAAATAATATTGTATACAGTCAGTGTTTATTTAGATGTAACCACATATATCCAATTCCCTTGATCATTCCCTTGATCATTCTTTCTCCTTACAGCTGAAGTTTTCCTTCTGGGTTCAATGTCTATCTTCCTTTAGAAGTTTCTTTAGGAGGATCTGTTGGTAGTAGACTCACCTTTCTTTTTGTCTAAAAATGTCTTTAAGGAGGGGTGGCTCTTAATCCTAGATGGTATTTTGGCAAGGTATAAAACTCTAGGATGACAGTTTTCTCTCGGCACTTTGGAGATATTGTCCCCACTGTCTTCTGGCTTCTAACATGGTTAAGAAGTCTCCTGAACGTCTAATTGTCATTTCTTTTCTCTCTGGCTGCATTTAGGGTCTTTGGGTCTCTATGGTTTTTAAGTTCCACTCTGATATGTCTAAATATTAATTTCTTTTCATTTATCTTGCTTGGGGTTAATTGGACTTCCTGAATCTGAGGACTAGGATTCTTCATCGATTCTAGAAAATTCCCAGACATTATATCTTTAAATATTCCTCTCTCATATTTTCTCTATTATCTCCTTGAAATGCAATTGGATGTGTGTTAGTCCTGTCTCTATCCTTTATGCCTCCTAACTTCTTCTTATTTTCAATCTCTTTGCTACATTCTGAGTAATTTCTTCAGCTCTATCTTCCAGAACAGTATTTCTTGAATTGTATCTAATCTGCTGTTTACTGTATCCATTGAGTTTTCCATTTTAATGACTATATCTTTCACTTATAGAAATTCTACTTAGTTCTTTTTCAAATCTAGATCATATACTCAATAGCATCTTATTTCTTCCTTACATTTTTGATTCAATCTTTCATTTCTTTCAAAATCTCAAGCATATTCATTTTATATTGTGGATCCTTTATCTTAAGTTGTTAGGGTTCTTGCTGTTTCTGCTTATTTTTACTCATGATAGCTTATTTTCCTTGCATGTTATGTGAGCTTCAGTTTGATGAAAATTTATCTATGGGAATCCCATGCAGTCTGAGTTGAGAGAATCCAGAGAGAATTTCCATTTGCTTCTTCCAGACACTCTTGGGAGCTAATGACTTGAAATCACTTTTTACTAAACTCTCAGCTTAGCATTTTCTAAAACACATAGGTAGTATAACTCTCAACCACAAATCCAACGGAGGATAGGCTTGTGGTTATACATTCTTTTTTTTTTTTCTTTTTTTTTTTTTTAAACATCTTTATTGGGGTATAATTGCTTTACAATGGTGTGTTAGTTTCTGCTTTACAACAAAGTGAATCAGCTATACATATACATATGTTCCAATATGTCTTCCCTCTTGCGTCTCCCTCCCTCCCACTCTCCCCATCCCACACCTCCAGGCCGTCACAAAGCACCGAGCTAATATCCCTGTGCCTTGCCGCTGCTTCCCCCCAGCTATCTACCTTACTACGTTTGTTAGTGTGTATATGTCCATGACTCTCTCTCGCCCTGTCAAAACTCACCCTTCCCCCTCTCCATATCCTCAAGTCCGTTCTCCAGTAGGTCTGCGTCTTTATTCCTGTTTTACCCCTAGGTTCTTCATGACATTTTTTTTTCTTTTTAAAATTCCATATATATGTGTTAGCATACGGTATTTGTCGTTTTCTTTCTGACTTACTTCACTCTGTATGACAGACTCTAGGTCTATCCATCTCATTACAAATAGCTCAATTTCATTTCTTTTTAAGGCTGAGTAATATTCCATTGTGTATATATGCCACATCTTCTTTATCCATACATCCGATGATGGGCGCTTAGGTTGTTTCCATCTCCGGGCTATTGTAAATAGAGCTGCAATGAACATTTTGGTACATGACTCTTTGAATTTTGGTTTTCTCAGGGTATATGCCCAGTAGTGGGATTGCTGGGTCATATGGTAATTCTATTTGTAGCTTTTTAAGGAACCTCCATACTGTTCTCCATAGTGGCTGAACCAATTCACATTCCAACCAGCAGTGCAAGAGTGTCCCCTTTTCTCCACACCCTCTCCAGCATTTATTGTTTCTAGATTTTTTGATCATGGCCATTCTGACTGGTGTGAGATGATATCTCATTGTAGTTTTGATTTGCATTTCTCTAATGATTAATGATGTTGAGCATTCTTTCATGTGCTTGTTGGCATTCTGTATATCTTCTTTGGAGAAATGTCTATTTAGGTCTTCTGCCCATTTTTGGATGGGGTTGTTTGTTTTTTTGTTATTGAGCTGCATGAGCTGCTTGTAAATTTTGGAGATTAATCCTTTGTCAGTTGCTTCATTTGCAAATGTTTTCTCCCATTCTGAGGGTTGTCTTTTGGTCTTGATTATGGTTTCCTTTGCTGTGCAAAAGCTTTGAAGTTTCATTAAATCCCATTTGTTTATTTTTGTTTTTATTTCCATTACTCTAGGAGGTGGGTCAGAAAGGATCTTGCTGTGATTTATGTCATAGAATGTTCTTCCTATGTTTTCCTCTAAGAGTTTGATAGTTTCTGGCCTTACATTTAGGTCTTTAATCCATTTTGAGCTTATTTTTGTGTATGGTGTTAGGGAGTGATCTAATCTCATACTTTTACATGTACCTGTCCAGTTTTCCCAGCACCATTTATTGAAGAGGCTGTCCTTTCTCCACTGTACATTTCTGCCTCCTTTATCAAAGATAAGGTGTCCGTATGTGCGTGGGTTTATCTCTGGGCTTTCTATGCTGTTCCACTGATCTATCTTTCTGTTTTTGTGCCAGTACCATACTGCCTTGATTACTGTTGCTTTGTAATATAGTCTGAAGTCAGGGAGCCAGATTCCTCCAGCTCCTTTCTTCGTTCTCAAGATTGCTTTGGCTATTTGGGGTCTTTTGTGTTTCCATACAAATTGCGAAATTTTTTGTTCTAGTTCTGTGAAAAATGCCAGTGGTAGTTTGATAGGGATTGCATTGAATCTGTAGATTGCTTTGGGTAGTAGAGTCATTTTCACAATGTTGATTCTTCCCATCCAAGAACATGGTATACCTCTCCATCTATTTATATCATCTTTAATTTCTTTCATCAGTGTCTTATAATTTTCTGCATAGAGGTCTTTCGTCTCCTTAGGTAGGTTTATTCCTAGATATTTTATTCTTTTTGTTGCAATGGTAAATGGGAGTGCTTTCTTGATTTCACTTTCAGATTTTTCATCATTAGTATACAGGAATGCCAGAGATTTCTGTGCATTCATTTTGTATCCTGCTACTTTACCAAATTCATTGATTAGCTCTAGTAGTTTTCTGGTAGCATCTTTAGGATTCTTTATGTATATTATCATGTCATCTGCAAACAGTGACAGCTTTACTTCTTCTTTTCCGATTTGGATTCCTTTTATTTCCTTTTCTTCTCTGATTGCTGTGGCTAAAACTTCCAAAACTATGTTGAATAAGAGTGGTGAGAGTGGGCAACCTTGTCTTCTTCCTGATCTTAGTGGAAATGCTTTCAGTTTTTCACCATTGAGGATGATGTTTGCTGTGGGCTTCTCATATATGGCCCTTATTATGTTGAGGAAAGTTCCCTCTATGCCTACTTTCTGGAGGGTTTTTATCATAAATGGGTGTTGAATTTTGTCGAAAGCTTTCTCTGCATCTATTGAGATGATCATATGATTTTTCTCCTTCAATTTGTTAATATGGTTTATCACATTGATAGATTTGCGTATATTGAAGAATCCTTGCATTCCTGGAATAAACCCCACTTGATCATGGTGTATGATCCTTTTAATGTGCTGTTGGATTCTGTTTGCTAGTATTTTGTTGAGGATTTTTGCATCTATGTTCATCAGTGATATTGGCCTGTAGTTTTCTCTCTTTGTGACATCCTTGTCTGGTTTTGGTATCAAGGTGATGGTGGCCTCGTAGAAGGAATTTGGGAGTGTTCCTCCCTCTGCTATATTTTGGAAGAGTTCGAGAAGGATAGGTGTTAGTTCTTCTCTAAACGTTTGATAGAATTCACCTGTGAAGCCATCTGGTCCTGGGCTTTTGTTTGTTGGAAGATTTTTAATCACAGTTTCAATTTCAGTGCTTGTGATTGGTCTGTTCATATTTTCTATTTCTTCCTGATTCAGTCTTGGCAAGTTATGCATTTCTAAGAATTTGTCCATTTCTTCCAGATTGTCCATTTTATTGGCATAGAGTTGCTTGTAGTAATCTCTCATGATCTTTTGTATTTCTGCAGTGTCAGTTGTTACTTCTCCTTTTTCATTTCTAATTCTATTGATTTGAGTTTTCTCCCTTTTTTTCTTGATGAATCTGGCTAGTGGTTTATCTATTTTGTTTATCTTCTCAAAGAACCAGCTTTTAGTTTTATTGATCTTTGCTATCGTTTCCTTCATTTCTTTTTCATTTATTTCTGATCTGATTTTTATGATTTCTTTCCTTCTGCTAGCTTTGGGGTTTTTTTGTTCTTCTTTCTCTAATTGCTTGAGGTGCAAGGTTAGGTTGTTTATTCGAGATGTTTCCTGCTTCTTAAGGTGGGCTTGTATTGCTATAAACTTCCCCCTTAGAACTGCTTTTGCTGCATCCCATAGGTTTTGGGTCGTTGTGTCTGCATTGTCATTTGTTTCTAGGTATTTTTTTTATTTCCTCTTTGATTGCTTCAGTGATCACTTCATTATTAAGTAGTGTATTGTTTAGCCTCCATGTGTTTGTATTTTTTACAGATCTTTTCCTGTAATTGATATCTAGTCTCATGGCGTTGTGGTCAGAAAAGATACTTGATACAATTTCAGTTTTCTTAAATTTACCAAGGCTTGATTTGTGACCCAAGATATGATCTATCCTGGAGAATGTTCCATGAGCACTTGAGAAAAATGTGTATTCTGTTGTTTTTGGATGGAGTGTCCTATAAATATCAATTAAGTCCATCTTGTTTAATGTATCATTTAAAGCTTGTGTTTCCTTATTTATTTTCATTTTGGATGATCTGTCCATGGGTGAAAGTGGGGTGTTAAAGTCCCCTACTATGAATGTGTTACTGTCGATCTCCCCTTTTATGGCTGTTAATATTTGCCTTATGTATTGAGGTGCTCCTATGTTGGGTGCATAAATATTTACAATTGTTATATCTTCTTCTTGGATCGATCCCTTGATCATTATGTAGTGTCCTTCTTTGTCCCTTTTAATAGTCCTTATTTTAAAGTCTATTTTGTCTGATATGAGAATTGCTACTCCAGCTTTCTTTTGCTTTCCATTTGCATGGAATATCTTTTTCCATCCCCTTACTTTCAGTCTGTATGTGTCTCTAGGTCTGAAGTGTGTCTCTTGTAGACAGCATATATAAGGGTCTTGTTGTTGTATCCATTCAGCCAATCTGTGTCTTTTGGTGGGAGCATTTAGTCCATTTACATTTAAGGTAATTATCGATATGTATGTTCCTATTGCCATTTTCTATATTGTTTTGGGTTCGTTACAATAGGTCATTTCCTTCTCTTGTGTTTCTTGTCTAGAGAAGTTCCTTTAGCATTTGTTGTAAAGCTGGTTTGGTGGTGCTGAACTCTCTCAGCTTTTGCTTGTCTGTAAAGGTTTTAATTTCTCCATCAAATCTGAATGAGATCCTTGCTGGGTAGAGTAGTCTTGGCTGCAGGTTCTTCTCCTTCATCACTTTCAGTATGTCCTGCCACTCCCTTCTGGCTTGTAGGTTTTCTGCTGAGAGATCAGCTGTTAACCTTATGGGGATTCCGTTGTGTGTTATTTGTTGTTTTTCCCTTGCTGCTTTTAATATGCTTTCTTTGTATTTAATTTTTGACAGTTTGATTAATATGTGTCTTGGCGTATTTCTCCTTGTATTTATCCTGTATGGGACTCTCTGTGCTTCCTGGACTTCATTAACTATTTCCTTTCCCGTATTAGGGAAGTTTTCAACTATAATCTCTTCAAATATTTTCTCAGTCCCTTTCTTTCTTTCTTCTTCTTCTGGAACCCCTATAATTCGAATGTTGGTGCATTTCCTGTTGTCCCAGAGGTCTCTGAGACTGTCCTCAGTTCTTTTCATTCTTTTATCCTTATTCTGCTCTGCAGTAGTTATTTCCACTACTTTATCTTCCAGGTCACTTATCCGTTCTTCTGCCTCAGTTATTCTGCTATTGATCCTATCTAGAGTACTTTTAATTTCATTTATTGCATTGTTCATCGTTGCTTGTTTCATCTTTAGTTCTTGTAGGTCCTTGTTAACTGTTTCTTGCATTTTGTCCATTCTACTTCCAAGATTTTGGATCATCCCTACTATCATTATTCTGAATTCTTTTTCAGGTAGATTGCCTATTTCCTCTTCATTTGTTAGGTCTGGTGGGTTTTTATCTTGCTCCTTCATCTGCTGTGTGTTTTTCTGTCTTCTCATTTTGCTTATCTTACTGTGTTTGGGGTCTCCTTTTTGCAGGCTGCACGTTCGTAGTTCCTGTTGTTTTTGATGTCTGTCTCCAGTGGCTAAGGTTGTTTCAGTGGGTTGTGTAGGCTTCCTGGTGGAGGGGACTAGTGCCTGTGTTGTGCTGGATGCGGCTGGATCTTGTCTCCCTAGTGGGCAGGTTCACGTCTGGTGGTGTGTTTTGGGGTGTCTGTGGCCTTATTATGATTTTAGGCAGCCTCTCTGCTAATGGGTGGGGTTGTGTTCCTGTTTTGCTAGTTGTTTGGCATAGGTTGTCCAGCACTGTGGCTTGCTGGTCGTTGAGTGAAGCTGGGTGCTGGTGTTAAGATGGAGGTCTCTGGGAGATTTCCACCGTTTAATATTATGTGGAGCTGGGAGGTCTCTTGTTGACCAGTGTCCTGAAGTTGGCTCTCCTACCTCAGAGGCAGAGCCCTGACTCCTGGGCTGGAGCACCAAGAGCCTTTCAACCACACGGCTCAGAATAAAAGGGAGAAAAAGTAGAGAGAATTGGTTGAATTATGAGGAAAGAAAGAGAGAAAGGAGGAAAGGAAGGAAGGAAGAAAGAAGCAAAGAAGGAAAGAAAGGAGGGAGGGAGGGAGGAAGGAAGGAAGGAGGGAAAGAAGGAAAAAAGACAGAAAGAAAGATACAGTAAAAATAAAATAAAGTATAATATAGTTATTGAATTAAAAAATGTTTAGAAAAAAAAAAAGGGACGGATAGAACCTTAGGACAAATGTTGGGAGCAAAGCTATACAGAGAAAATCTTACACAGAAGCATACACATACACCTTCACAAAAAGAGGTAAAGGGGGAAAAATCATAAATCTTGCTCTCAGAGACCACCGCCTTAATTTGGGGTGATTCGTTGTCTAAAGGAGGGAAGGAAGGAAGGAAAGAAAGAAAGAAAGAACTAAGGTAAAGTATAAGAAATTTATTACAATTAAAATTAATTATTAACAAAAAAATTAAAAAAAAACCATGCCCGGATAGAGCCCTAGGACAAATGGTGGAAGCAAGAGTATACAGACAAGATCTCACACAGAAGCATACACGTACACATTCACAAAAAGAGGAAAAGGGAAAAAAATCATAGAACTTGCTCCTAAATTCCCACTCTTCAATTTGGATTCATTCCTTGGGTATTCAGGTATTCCACAGATGCAGGGTACATCAAGTTGGTTATGGAGCTTTAATCCGCTGCTTCTGTGGCTGCTGGGAGAGATTTCCCTTTCTCTTCTTTGTTCTCACAGCTCACAGGAGCTCAGCTTTGGATTTGGCCCTGCCTCTGTGTGTAGGTCGCTGGAGGGCGTCTGTTTTTTGCTCCGACAGGACGGGGATAAAGGAGCCGCTGATTCGGGGGCTCCGGCTCACTCAGGCCGGGGGTTGGGGGATGGGGGAAGGAGGGGCACTGCGTGCGGGGCGGGCCTGTGGCGGCAGAGGCAGCGTAACGTTGCGGCAGAGGCCGGCGTGACGTTGCACCAGCCTGAGGCCCGCCGTGCGTTGTCGTGGGGAAGTTGTCCCTGGATCCCGGGAACCTGGCAGTGGCGGGCTGCACAGGCTCCGCGGAGGAGGGGTGTGGAGAGTGACCTGTGCTCGCACACAGGCCCCTTGGTGGCGGCAGCAGCAGCCCCAGCGTCTCCCGCCCGTCTCTGGTGTCCGCGGTCTCAGCCGCGGCTCGCACCCGTCTCTGGGGTTTGTGCTTTCAGCCGCGGCTCGCGCCCGCCTCTGGGGTTCGCGCTTTTAGCCGCGGCTCGCGCCCGTCTCTGGGGTTCGCGCTTTTAGCCGCGGCTCGCGCCCGTCTCTGGAGATCCTTTAAGCAGCGCTCTTAATCCCCTCTCCTCGCGCACCAGGAAACAAAGAGGGAAGAAAAAGTCTCTTGCCTCTTCGGCAGGTGCAGGCTTTTCCCCGAACTCCCTCCCGGCTAGTCGTGGTGCACTAACCCCTTCAGGCTATGTTCAAGCCGCCAACCCCAGTCCTCTCCCTGAGCTCTGTCCAAAACCGAAACCCGAGCCTCAGCTCGCAGCCCCGCCCGCCCCGGCGGGTGAGCAGACAAGCCTCTCGGGTTGGTGAGTGCCGGTCAGCACCGATCCTCTGTGCAGGAATCTCCCCGCTTTGCCCTCCGCACCCGTCGCTGTGCACTACTCCGCTGTCCCGAAGCTCCCCCCGCCGCCTCCCGCAGTCTCCGCCCGCGGAGGGGCTTCCTAGTGTTTGGAAACTTTTCCTCCTTCACAGCTCCCTCCCACTGGTGCAGGTGCCGTCCTTATTCTTTTGTCTCTGTTTTTTCTTTTGCCCTACCCAGGTACGTGGGGAGTTTCTTGCCTTTTGGGAGGTCTGAGGTCTTCTGCCAGCCTTCAGTAGGTGTTCTGTAGGAGTTGTTCCACGTGTGGATGTATTTCTGGTGTATCCGTGGGGAGGAAGGCGATCTCCGCGTCTTACTCTTCCGCCATCTTCAAGGTCCCCCCCTGGTTATACATTCTTACAGGAGGCTTTCCCTAATTTTCTCCACCAAGAGTCAGGCAGAGACAGATATATTTTCTTACTGTTTCCCTTTGCCTGTGGATATATTTTTTAGTTTATAGTTTTTCTGAGGATGTAGTCCTTTGAAGGTCTCAGATTTTTGTGAAAGTCTCAGTCCCAAATCCCCATCTCGTACACACCTAAGGCCTTGTCTCATGTTTCTATAAGGTTTTAAAAGCTCAAGGCTCTTGGATACTGTGATTGGCAAATGCCCTCATGGGAGTTGTGGCTTCTATATCCATTTATCACTCTTTTTTTCCAGTTTTTCTTCATTTTGGAACCATATATTCATAATGTTTCCTTCATTTTCTTGAAAGATCAGCAGTGCAGACATTTATTTTATCCAGATTTTCTAGGGAATTTTAGTGGAAATTTTATTATTGTTATTTACTCCACTATATTGGTTGCCCCATTTAATAGATGAGAAACTAAGACCCTAAGAAGGAAGTGAATTGCCTAAGGTCATACTGCTGGACCAACAACGGAACTGGCACCACAGCCAAGTTTTCCTGATTCCTAGTGTAGAGTTCTTCTCCTCTGGGCAAATGTGCCTCATCTCCTCTTCTTACCCAAGTGTTTCTCTCCCTTTCAGTCCTATGAGGATCTGGTCCAGCGTCTGGAGCCAGTTATAATGGAGCTAGAACGGCAGGAAAATGTATTGGTGATCTGCCACCAGGCTGTCATGCGGTGCCTCCTGGCCTACTTCCTGGACAAGAGCTCAGGTACCACTGTTCTCTCTGTTCCTGGCACGGGAGCTGCATGTGAGTTGAGACTCTGACACCAGAAATTGGTGGTTTATATCTTAATAGTTAAGAGCACGGGATCTAGAGCAAGGGTGCATGTGTTCAAGTTCTTGCTCTGTCACATAATACGTTTGGCAAATTACTTTAACCTCTCTGTTCTCAGTTTCCTTATCTGTAAAATGGGGAGAATAATGATGAAGTTTAAATAAATGAACATATTTAACATAAAGAGCTTAGAACAGTTCATGACACAAAGTATGGGCCATATAAGTGTTAGCTGCTATTATTAATATCAGTGTTACTCTGAGATAACATTTTCAAAGCCAACCTTAACAGTCTGCCTCAACCTGAAAAAGATGAGCCAGTATTTGTCTGAGGCATGCTGTTCTCAGGTGGAATGGGACCTCTTGTGGTATCTTGATTTTGATTATAGGTTTCTGTCTTTGCTATAGGGATGATTTCCCCAAGATATTGATGTTTTCATTTAAAAATTTTAAATGATAATTTCTTTTTATAAAAAACATCTAGATATTTTAATTTACAGAGTATCTACACTGACTACAAATACTGAAATGCAAACTGAGGCAGCTGGCCTGGCAAGAGACTGTTGTGTCACCTTCAGGTGGGAGAGTCCATTTCTGACATTGATGCTGAAGCATTGACATCTCCAGGATACTGGAGGGAGGGAGTGTGAGGACAATGCAAAGTCATATTTGAAGTGTACAATATCCTGCAGACTTGGATCTTTTCTATGACGCTAGCTTCCAAGCAAAGGGCACTTGTAATATGGAGTCATCTAGAATTGGAACCCCTGGGACTCGAAAACTTGACATTGGACAAGTAATTTCCTCTGCTTGGTCCTCAATCTCTTCAATGGAAAAAAGATGACAGGGGTTGGGGTGGTGCTGCTAGATTTCTGATACTGTCCACATCTCTACTGCTCAGTACTATTTTCGAGACTGTGAGGCCGGCCTTGTAACCCCAACTGTGAAGAAGAGGAAATGGAAGCTCTGAGGGATGAAGGAATTGCCCAAGATCACAGGGCTCAGTAGGGCATGGAGAGGTACCAATCTCAGGTGCATTCCAGAGGCCTCTCACTTCAGACATATGTGAGGTGCATGGGAAGCACATGCATCTCCCGTTTGCACACTGCTTTACCCACTTACTACCCACTTTCATGCACAGGCCATGCCATCTTCTCACAGCTGTCTTAAGAGCTGGGCCAGGCAGGGCTGGGCACATGCTCTTGCCCCTATCACTCAGGTGAGGAAACTGAGACCCAGAGAGATGGTGTGACTGAGAACTCAGACCCATAAGACCTCAGAGCTGGGTCCAATCCTGTGCTATGAGAGATAGGAACTTTGGGGACCAGAAAGAGAAAAGACAGGGCTGAGGTCACTTGTGCAGGTAATGGCAGAACTGGGTCAGAGACCTCAGGCAAGTCGCTTCCCTTCTCTGAATCTATTTTGTCATGTGTGCAGTGAGGAACAGTAACTCCTGCAGAGTATCAGTGAGGATGGAATGAGATAGTGCACCAAAAGCACTAGGCCCAGCACCTGAAGATGATGGTGACAAAGGCAAGGAGGAGGAGCAGACTGGTTGCCCAGGAAATTGCCAAATCTTATGTGTCAGGAGGCTGAGTGGTCAGTGGCAGGCCTTAAAAGCCTACGGTGAACCTCAGGGGCAGGGAGGCCGTGAGGGGTGGAGCTCTGGCTCAATGAAGGGAGATGGGGAGCCGTATAGGTTGCCTGGGTGGTCAGGAGGGTGGATGTCTGCAGAGAGGAGTGAGGTGGGGGTGTCACCCCACAACACTGTGAGTCCCTCGAAGGCAGTGGCAGCAGACTGCAGTGGGAAGAGCACACATTTGGCCTCAAAGCATCCCAGGCTCGAGTCCCAGCACTGCCACTTCCTGGCTGTGGGATGTAGGGCAAGTGCCTTCCCTCTCAGAACCTCAGTGTCCTCATCCATGGAATGGGCCTGATCATCACCTCCCATCAGGGCTGTCTGAATGTCATCAAGGCCATACGAGTAATTGCATGCGAATATTCAGAACAACTTTATACATAATCCTCAGTAAATGGAAACAAGTGAATTGGTGAATGCTTGTCCATCAACAAGTGTCCCAGGAGTCAGAGGGCACAGGCCTGGGCTGGGGAGAAAGCTGCGGGAGCTGCCAAGGTGCACGCACACCTCGGCCACGGCCCCGGCACATAGTAGGGCCTCAGAAAACACTTGCTGAGACCTGTTGTGGGCCTTTGTGGTGGGGGAGCCCATAGAAGGGCTGAGGTTGGGGCCGGGAGGGAGGCCTGCCTTGGTCTTATGTTTGCCCTGTGGGTGAGGAGGTCGGCCACCTTCGAGGTGACCATCCTCAGCGTCTGGGGGACCCAGGGTCTGTCTGCGATCTCCAGGGCCCTTCTTCCTCCCTGCTCCTGAGGCTGCCTCTCTGCTCTCTTCCTCCTTCCCCACCCTGCTCTCAGCACTGTCTCTGAAGACTGTGGGGGAGCAGGGCCCAGGTGAAGACAACCATGGGGAAGGGGGTGGAAAGGGAGAGTGCTGCAAGCCTGGAGGCCTGGGGAGGTGGTGCCTTCCCCAGCACCCTGTCTCTGAGGGCTGCTCTCTCCTCCTTTCTAGATGAGCTGCCTTATCTCAGGTGCCCTCTGCACACAGTGCTCAAACTTACACCTGTGGCTTATGGTGAGTCCCCTACCTTCATCTGGGGAAAAGCACATAGACACCATGATCATGCCTGCAGTGCCTAGCATTTTCTCAGAAGAGTCCTGAGAGAGATTTCCTGGGTGGGTAGTTGGATGTCTTGGTAGAGGCAGGGCTGGTGATAGCAAGATGAGAATGGGGAAGGACTGAAGTGGCCTCTAAATCTGGGACCTGGCCCCAGCTTTCTCTGTCTCTACCAGAGCACCAATCATACAGCACAAAGCTGTAGAAGAGGGGGTGCCCAAAAGGGACCAGATGAATAAGTGTATCTTGGGGCCAGATTTGAAGAGAGGGTTCAAAGACCAGCCCGGGCAGTTGAGACTCTCTTTGGGGGCATTAGTCAGCTCTGGAATGTTCATGAGTGATGAAGAGACAGACTCAAATCTATTCTGGAGTATGAACAGGGCAGATGGTGTACTGAAACCTGGATTAGTGTTCAGTCCACAGGGATGGAGCTAAGGGGGCTTCCATAGGCATTGGGCCTCCTCTGCCCGCTCCAGGCCCCAATGATACCACCCTCCTCTTTCTTCAGGCTTCCTAGAACTCCCTTGTGACCTTCCACATCTCTGATGTTGCCATAACTGCATAGTTCTGGAAATAAATTTTACCTGGGACTGGTTGCCCCAAGGCAGAGACACCAGGACTCTTCCACCACTTTAGCACCTAACACAGCTGGGAGGATCCACAGAGCTCCATTGTTATTATTAGGTTTCTGTCTCACAGACAAGAGCTGAGGAGGGGTGCAAAAATCATCTCTTGTCATCTCTCATTCTCATTGACAACTGGGCAAGGGAGGCTCAGAGAAGTCTGAGACTATTAGGGGAAGAGCTGGGAGGATGCCCCATTCCTGTATCTTAAGCCTAGTGTCTTCCCCTGACATCACACAAGTGGTCTAAATTCCTCTCCCTAAAGGGCAGTCACGGTCTGCACACAGCGTGGAGCTGGGGGTGTGGGTGGTGACGGGTGGAGGAGGGAATGACACCTCAGGAAAGACCTGTGCTTACCCGGGTGGCTTATGGATGAACGGGTTGTTCTTTTCTGAGGCTGCAAAGTGGAGTCCATCTACCTGAACGTGGAGGCTGTAAACACACATCGGGAGAAGCCTGAGGTAGGTGAGGGACTCTGTGTCCTAAGCTGGCACATGGTGAAAGCACCCTCCCCTGCAGAAAGGCAGCCCCAGTCCCACAGAGCTTGGGTATTTCCACCAACAGGTAGAATAACCAGCACCCAGAAATGCAGGAACCACAGCCCAGACCCGAGGTACCCTAGACACGCACAGCTAGAGCAACCCTGCCTAAAAGGCCTCTGGCTGAGGTTCCCCCAGGCTTGCCTGAGAAGAGGGTCAGGATCCAGGCTTGGCTGAAATAGGGGAGCCTGGCAGTGAGGACAAGAGGCAGGGAGGGGTGGGGGCTCCACACTGCTGGCTGCTTCCTGCTAATACTGGGTTCTCTCCTCTCAGAATGTGGACGTCAGCCGGGAACCTGAGGAAGCCCTGGACACTGTCCCTGCCCACTACTGAGACCTTTCTAAGACATAAAACTGCCTCTGTCCTCGCTATCTTTCACGTTTAGGAGCTGCTATTGTTGCTCTTCTCTTACACTGAGAACACTCTGGAGTTGGCCTCACTGAAAGAGACCTGCTTCCAGTGAAGAAACCCTCATCAGCTCCAAAACAGGTCTTGATTTCTAGCTACAACCAAGGTGCTGTCTAGGTCAGGATGAAACTTTTTCCTTCTTAATTCCTATTCCCTGATCAATAAAGACTTCTCTTACTGCCTACAAAAGGGGAAAGGAGGTCATTGTGAGGCTTTTCCCACAAGATCCTCTTAAGATCCTGACCCTATGAAATGGCTCTGGTGCTGTCGGGGTATGGACTGGGTGAGAACTTCCTGGAAAGAAGGACTTTGGAGTAGTACCTCCAAATGTGAGGGTGGAGATAGGTTCATGTGAGTGCTTATGGCCTTGTTTCTTCGTGGGCAACATGGCTGGGAACATGACACCTTCATCCCTACATTCAAAGAAGAATCTGCACTCAGACCACAGTTCTCCTTCCTTCTCCAACTCTTGTTGCCATCCTGAGTTATTTCACTGTCCATATAAATGATTCAGACAATACCCTGGTCTCCTAGTGTCCTGCCCCCTCAACTTCAGTGAGCATCTTCCCTTCAGCCACTCACTGCTTGGTTGGCATCATCTAGACTTCTCTCCAGGCTTTCTTAAATACAAGCATCTCACTATCTGACCACTGGCCCCCTGGTCCTTAAAACTCTCTGTGTCATCCACAGGATCCCTAGCAGCATGCCTCCCACACAGCAGGCATGTATGTAGTATTTCTTGAGTGAACAATATTTGTTCTTGTACTGTATCAAGAGTATAGTCCTTTGATTCCTCCATTATCTCCCAATCCACCAGTCCTCTTCCTCTTCACTGTTCTTCCATACCTGGCCAGCTTGCATCCTACATTCTATCTCTTCAGCCAATCTCCATGCAGCTACTGTGGGCAGATAGCAGCAACCCACTTGCGAAGAGACAGACTCATACACCCCCTGACTTTGTTTGTCCTTCCATCACAACCACCAGCAAGACACAAACCTTGTATGATCCACATCGCTTTTTTTATTGGGATCACTGCTTGAAGCAAATCTACATTTATCTCCTTCTAGAGCCACCTTAAATCCTGTTCAAAGTCAGGGTCACCCTCTATTCTCTGGTATTCTATCCATCCCACCTCCCCAAGGATGGGTTGATTCAGTCAGCTCCTGACTATTCCATATCTATATCCTGTCCTTCTCTATTGGCTTTTGCCCCCACTGTCTATGCAACATGCTCAGGTCTCTCTCCTATCCCAAAAAAGTCCTCCCTTGTTCCCATGTCCACCTTTAGTTACGTCCCTTCCATTCTTACACAAATATCTCAAAATGAATCTACACTTACTCTCCAGAACCCTCTCCCTTTGCCTTCTGTTCCAGGCTTTCCCCTTCTAGAACTTGACTTAAGGTATTATCCCCTTGCCTGCTATGCTTTCCCCACATCTCTACCCCACTGAAGTCATACTTGCCTTTTAGCCTAAAGCTGGAGCCCACCTTCCCCAAAGAGCTATGCTGATCTCTAGCTCTTATATGAACCCAAAATGTCACTCACAACAACTTAGGCACATTAAAAGACAGAACAAACTGCAATTCATTTTTCAAATTTAATGTAACTCATATCAAATATGACAAGACACAGAAAGCAAACAACAAAGCAGGATTGGCAAACAGATTTTTTCATAGTATGTCACCCTCAGCTGATTGGTAATATTTGCTTAGATTGCTGCGTGGACAAAGATTCCAAGGATGTACCTTGGCTCCATGGGAAGGACTGCTGCAATTCATTAGCGGTATCTGTAAACATGCGATATAAATCTGAAAACAAAACACCAAACAGAAACACATTTTAGCACCAAATATACTATTTTCTCATACTTCCTTCATTGTGCTCATCTCCCCACCCTGCCCTCCCACCTTGGGGTTTCTTATAACATCTCCCAGCTCTTATACCCATCCCCATCGGCCTTGGCTGTGGAAATGTTGTAATTACCTGAAACCTCACTAGCCATAGGAGAAGCTACAGGCACCAAGGCTGGTGGCTCCACCACTAAAGCCAGCAGCATTGCTCGCTCCACTGCCATAGCCAGCACTACTGCTTGGTCCACCGTTGAAGCCAGCATCGGTGCTCAGTCCACTGCCAAAGCCAACAATGGAAGTGGGTCCACCAATAAAGCCGGTGCTGGTGTGGGGTTCACCAGTAAAGCCAGTGCTGGTGTTGGAACCACTGCCAAAGCCAATGATGGTGCTCAGTCTTCCATTGAAGCTGGTATTAGGCCCACCGCCAAAGCCATCACTGATGCTGAGGCCACTACTAAAGTCAGCACTGGTGCCAAGTGTGCTGCCAAAACCAGCATTGGTGCCCAGCCCACCACCAAAGATATCACTGGAGATCAGTCCACCACCAAAGCCAGAGTTGGTGCTCAGTCCACCACCAAATCCTGTGCTGGTGCTTAACCCATCACAAAAGCTGAAACCAGCACTGGTGCTGAGTCCATCACCAAAACTGGCACTGGTAGGACCACTAAAGCAGGTGCTTGTACTAGGAGGGCCACCAAAACATAGGTTGGTGTTAGACACACTGTCAAAGCAGAATCTGGTGCTGGGGGCTCCACAAAAGCCCATGCTGGTACTGGGAGCACTGCCAAAGTCAGTAGTGGTGTTAGGTGCCCCACTGAAGTCAGTACTGGTGCTGAACACACTGCCAAAGCCAGAGTTGGCGCTGGGTGCACTGTTGAAGGCAATGCTAATGCTGACAGCACTGCTAAAACCAGCACTGGTGTTGAGCGCACCACCTAAGCCAAGACTGGTGCTGAGTGTACCACCAAAGCTGGCACTAGTGCTGGGAGAATCACCAAAGCAGAAGCTGGTGCTTAGTGTACCACCAAAGTCAGTGCTATTGCTGAAAGAGCTACCAAAGGAGACACTGGTACTGAGTACACCATCAAAACCAGTGCTGGTGCTAGGAAAGCCACCAAAGCAGATACTGGTACTGAGTTTGCCACCAAATCTGGCACTGGAACTGGGAGAGCCACCAAAGTAGACACTAGTGCTGAGTGTGCCACCAAAGCCAGTGCTGGTGCTAAGTGCACCACTAAAGACTGCACTGGTGCCGAGTGTACTGCCAAAGCTGGTGCTCATACTGAGTGCATCACTGAAGCCAGCAGGGGTACTGAGTATGCCTCCAAAACCAGAGCTGGCTCCACCACTGAAACTTGTACTGGTGTTGAGTGGGCCACTGAAACTAGAGCTGACCCCACCACTGAAGTTGGTACTGGTGCAAGGTGTGCCACCAAAGCTAATGCTGGCTTCACTGCTGAAACTAGAGCTGGTGCTGGGTGCACCACCAAAGCTAATGCTGGCTCCACCACTGGAAGTGGAGCAAGTGCTGGGTGTGCCACCAAAGCAAATGCTGGCTACGCTGCTGAAGCTGGCACTGGTTCTGCATGTTCCACCAAAGCTAATGCCAGCCCTGTCACCAAAGACATTACTGGGGCTGGGGACACCACTGAAGCTAATACTAGCACCATCGCTATAGCTAGCCCTGGTGCTAGCTCCTCTGCTGAAGTCAATGTTGGTGCTGGCATTTGCATTTTCTTGGGCTCTGGCCTCACTTTCAAGTGAAAATCTGCCCCAGGCCTGAGCATCATTACCTAACTCTTCCCTTGTTAGGCAGTCGATATCCATGTCATCCCAATTCCAGGGCCCAGCCACAGCTTCCTCTCCAATCTCCATTTGGGCTCTTGCCTTAGCCCTGGCCTCAGCCTCAGCTACAGCCACAGCTGCAGCTTGGACTTCCATCTCCACTGCCTCCCGGTACCGCACGGCCCAGTCCTTGGGGTCTTTCTTCTGCACCTAAAATGAGAATTACAATCATTATAAGAAAAATAACATTTGTAATTATGTATTAAATACCTACCATGGGCTTTGTATAAAACTAATAGTAGCATTTAAAAAAAAGTCTTAGTTGTTGGGACTCTATCATGGGTCAGTCCTGAGATCCAATTTCAGTTCGATAACTTAGGTGCTGTGTGACCTTGGACAAGCTACTTAATCTCACTGAGCCTAAGTCTCTTCATCTGTAATATGGGAAACAATAAGAGAGTATGTTGTGGATTGAATGTTTGTGTCCCCCCAAAATTCATATTTTGAAGTACCAACCTCGAATGTGACTATATTTTGAGGTAGGCCTTTATGGAAGTAAAGTTTAATGAGGTCATAATGGTGGGTCCTTGATCCAATAGGATTAGTGTCCTTATAAGAAGAGACTCTCTCTCACCACCATGAACACAGCAAGAAGGTATTCATCTGCAAGCCAGGAGGAGAGGCTTCACTAGAAACTAACACTGCTGGACCTTGATCTAGGACTTCCAGCCTTCAGGACTATGATAAAATAATTTTCTGTTGTTTAAGCCACCCAGTCTATAGTATTTTGTTATGGCAGTTGAGGAGACTAATACGAAGTATGAACATGAATGAAACAATGTAAACTTTATGTCAAGCAGCATTCTGGGACATAAATGAAGTTCCATGTGCTTATATATGAACTGCAGACTGCCCTATACCTGCCCATCCCTGTACACTGCCTACCCCAGCCAGAGACATCCTGTACCCTTAATATGCCAAGTCAGGGCAGCTCTCCTATTACCTTGCATGCAAACTTGAGAACTTTCATCTTGCTAGTCTCATGGTAGGAGCACAAGCCCCAGAAGAACTCATATTCAGGTGGTCTGCTGTTGGGGACCCTCTTGTATTCCAGATACCTTGAAGAAAGGAAATGAAACTTGCTTCTAACCAAGCAAACCTGTTGTCTAACCACTTGGGACCAGGTGGCAACCTCCTCCAAAGAAAAACTAAACTCAGCTCCTGGAGAAGGATTTCCAAGGCCCTCCTTCCCTAGACTCACTCCAAAACACAGTTCATGGTCTTGACCTCCAATACTGAGCCATTTCCCATTGGCCTTGTGCAAAGTAGTCACTTGGTGTGGCAGGGGACGCATGTATAGGGCATGGTGTCACAGGGAGGCCAAAGTATCCTGCCACCTGTGAGGAGTAAACCCAAGTTTCTATCGGGTGTGTTGTAAACAGAGGAGCCATTCTTTGGGCATTCTGCTCTGAGCACACCCCACAGCAAGGGCCTTGTGTTTGGTCTGGCCCAGCCCTGGTATGGTCCACCATGGACTCAGTTCTAGGGAACAGGATGCCCATACCTCTAAAGGTAGTGTAAGAAAAGGGCAATCGAGCACTTTCTGGACCAGATCGGCACACTCAGAATACTTCATGGCCTGACAAAGCCCCAAAACACCACTTACTTCTGCTTCACAAACTCGTCTGTGATGAGCTTCCTCACTTCCCCAAAGAGCGAGTGCCTTACCCTAACAATGGGAAAAACAACCCATGAACCAAGATCAGAACTTCCCACATGGGGGCAGAGGCATTTCCCAACATGGAAGAGACCTCTCTAGTACATAAGGCCATCTCAATGAACTCAGGAAAGTAATGAACACATGGTCACTAGAAGCAGGCAGTTGAGGCCAGATGGTTCTTTATCAGGGATGCCCTGAAGGTCTATCTTATATATCAGCTTAGAACAAAGAAAGAACATAGGAGAAAGGGGAAGCAGAGAGTTCAGGACCATTTCCCCATCCACCCAGGTCAGAACCCTGGACCCTCTACCCAGTCCAGCAACCCCGCCCCCTCCACCAGACCACCAGGCTGATGCAATCCTGGGACCATCCTCTCTTGCCAAAGGACAACACGGACAGCAACTGCTGACAGAGCCCAATCATACCCAGGGTGCAGCCCCAACTTGGGCAGCAACTCCCAGATGACAGCTGCAAGGGGAGGCAAAAGGAAACAGGGATAGAAAATGAACATGTGGAATTCCGACCATGACCCCCTATTCAGCTGCCAGCCCAGCAACTCACCCTCATTGGCCTTGTTGCCATTCATAAAAATGACACTCAGAATCACCATAAGATCTAGTTTGGGTGTGTCCTTGGTCCTAGGGAAATAATGGGACAGAGAGAAGGTTTACATCCAGCAGCCATCTGCAAAAAAATACACACCAGCCAGCCTACTAGGTTAGCTTCTCCCAGATTCTTCAGATATGAGAGAATTCTGCCCAGTCTATGCCTCAAGCTCTATGTGACCCTGGGCAAGGCACTTAGACTCTCTTATTCATAAAATGGGAAAATCACATTTTCCTCTCCCCAGGTTGCTGAGAGGATAGAATTGTACTTGTATTTGTCAACCCACTACAACCCAGACACCCAGCCAATATGAGTTCCTTCTTTCTCTTCCAGACCCCTCAGCTCCAAAAGAATTCTAGGCATGGCCCCACTGATGCTCCTGCCCTTCAACCCTCATGATTCACTCATACCAGGAAGCCCTCCCTTGGGAACTACTCTACCAAGGTCAATAGGAAGAGACAAGCAACAACAGGGAAGCTTCTGGAGATACAGAAAACTTGACAGTAGGAATGACCTGCCCCAGGCTTCTACAACCTCCATTCAATCATAAACGGGCACCACAACTATGTGTAGGGCTCCAACTACATGTGGGATATGGAAAAGGGGTTTTTAGGCTCTGTCTTTCCTGACTTCCTAGGGGATGTGGGGAGAGGACAGGGATGGAGTAGTACCATGGACAAAAGCAGAAGCCTCCCTCCCATCCCAGCCCTTTCCCAGCTTACGTTCCCAGGATGCCTGCAGAGGATTCCTGAATGCTGATGAGAATATACAAGCTACTTTGTTTATCAATTTCCTTCAGATTGACTCGAAACATCTGCCAAGTAAAAGAATAGCCTGTGAGGTCACAAAATTCAGCCTAGGCAGTGAAATAATTCATGTAAAACACTTAACTAACACAGCAAACAGGTAACAAATGTACTATTGTTATCAAAATAGTCTTTATGCTTAATGGGACTCTAGGGAGACAGATAATGGGGGATGGAAGGGAGAGGTGAGCAACTGAAATACACTACAGAACATGTCCAGCAGTAGACAGAAGCCAGGACTAAGCTGGGTGGCTTGGGTCCTAGCTGTACTTGCTGTGTTACCCGAGGCTAGTCTACGTCCCTCCCTAGGCCATCGTCTGCTCATTTGCACAGTGATGGGGCTGGATTAGGGAGTCTCTGTGGTCCCCCGCAAAGGGACGTGTACACCTTTGTTCCATTCAAGACTTCCCCATTGTGCCCATCCCACAGAAGATGTCCCTTCACCTTCTCCAGAGCATAGCTTGCTCGTTCAATGATCTCTGGGAAATATTCATCATATTCTTGGATGACATCCTTCAGCATGTCTGCAGGAAGGGAGAGGTGGGAGCAGCTGGTCTGAGAAGGGGCCACAGAGCTGCAGCCCTTTTGCCAGCCCTATGGGGTTAGTGTAGTCTGAGTCCTGAACTGTGTTAATGGGAGATGCCAGCCATGACAGAGTGTGAAAAGGGCAGGGGAGGATAGATGAGAGAATGAAGAGGCCATAAAACTAAATTGTTACCCCCAGGGCAGGGAGGAGAGGGGAGTAGAAAGGAGAGCTCAGGGAGGAGGGTTGGGATGACTCTACCTGAGCGCTTGATGGTGATCTTTGTCTGGTCCTTAACCAACAGGTATTTCACCAACTTATTTGCCTGGGAGAAGAGGAATACATGGGGAGATCTCAATATGTTTTCATAAAACTTGGAAGAAAGACAGAGAAGAGGGCAGGTGAAGAAGAGAAGAGACTGGGCAGCATTGGATTCTTACCCTTTCTTGCAAAATGGCCACATCTCGGGATAGCGGAGGCCTCTGGCCCCATGAAATCCACCTATAATTACCACCACCTCTCTCATCCCCGTTCAGATGCTTGGACTGCATCATCAGAAAGCAGAAAGGTCCAAAATCACCAGGTGAAAGAGATGGCTCTGTCTCCTCACCCTGCCTATTCCTGAAAGTCCCCTAAACCCTCCCTGTAGGGGTCCTGACCTTATCATTAGCCACACTGAGTTCTAGATTTGTCTTTCACTGTCTTCCAGGCAGGAGTTTCATTTCCCCGCCAAGACAGGAGCAACCCAAGGGCAGGGTCTGGTTCTTCCTCTTCTTTTGGCCACCACTGGCTCTACTAGCCGTACCCCTTCAACAAGTCACTTCACCTCTCTGGGACTTGGTTTTCTTATCTGTAACACTGGGACCTAGCTGGTAAGAGTTACTTTAAAACATAAAAGCATAACCTGTGTGACTATACCCAACACAAAGCCTGGTCCATGCTAACTACTATGTATTGATAAATACAAGTTGAATTATATCCAGTTTGTAGTAAGTGTATGGATGTCTTATTTCCCCACCAATCTTTGAACTGCAAAGCAGCAGGAACTATATCACATTCCTCTCAGCATCTCTCACAGCCTATGTGAATGCAGGGACTGGCTCAGTAAACTTAAAAGAACAAGTGAACAAACCAGGCAGATAGGAATGGAAAAGAAGTACAGAGTTAAGGATGGTGATGTCAGAGATCTCACCTTTCGGTTCCTCTTGCCCCGGGTCCTGGTTGTGGGCTCCAGACTCAACTGAGCCAGGTAGTCATCTGCCAGGGCCTGGACAGCAGCAACAACCTGAGTCTCAAGGGCACTTATATTGATCTGAGGGGTAGTCATCTTGGCCTGGGCCCCTTTGTCAATTTGGGTCTGGCTTTCAGTTGTCCGGGCTTTAGTGGCAACCTTCTGAGCCCTGTACCTTCTCTTGACCCAGAGGGTGGCTGCTAGGGCTTGTTTTGTGACCATTTGACTGGCAGGTGGGGCCTCAGAGATCTCACAGGCAGAATTTGGGCCCTTATAGGCAGCCTTCTTGACTTTGGATTTTTTGGGCCAGATAGCTGCTGCTGAGGCCTCAATCTGCCTGGTAGCTGTCTCAGTGGCATCTGGGGTCTCTAGGAGTTCAGTGTCAGTATTTGTGTCCTTAACAGTTGCTTTCTTGGCTTTGGAGGTTTTCTTAGTTCGGATGGAGGTAATTTGGCCTTGGATGGTAGCTGAGTAGGTGGTGGATGGAGCCAGTGAGATCTCAGTGGCACTAGCTATGGCCTTATTGTTAGCCTTCTTAGCCTTGGGAGCTTTCTTAGGCTTGATGGAGGCTAACAAGGCTTGAGAATTGGCTGACTCAGTGGCAATCGGAGCCTGGATAGTCTGTGGGATGACTGGCACATTTAGGGCCTACAAGGGTAACTTGATCTGTGTAGTAACACTCTCACTGCCAGTTGGAAATTGGGAGCCTCGGGCTGCCTTAGCAGTAACTCTGTCTTGTTGGCTTTCTTAGGCTGAGCGGTGAATGAAGAAGCCTGAGTATTGACTACCTCAGTGATAGCTGAAGCCTGGTTGATCTGGGGGATGATTGGCAGGTTTAAAGCCAGAAAAGTTATTTTAGGCTTGTTGGTGGTAATCACATTGGCAGATGGAACTGGAGGGGCAGTGCGTACTGTCTTAGTGATAGCCTTAATAGGGGCCTTCTTGGTCTTGCTTTTCTTAGGCCGGTTGGCAACTGGTGGGTCCATAGCCAGTAGGTCCTTGGTTGATGACAAGAGGGTATGCATCAGCAAGACACTATCTTCTTCTGTTGTCTCAGCCTGTACATCTGGAGGGAAGTGAAGCCCAGGCTCCCAGAGGGCCCTACACACTTAAGATTATAACGTGCTGAGCCATCTGGCCTCCCTACAACCCACCCTTTCTACAAAACCTCCCCCTCCTCTGAATAGTGACTGATTGAAGGGGAGGGTGAAGGAAGAGGAAGGGAGCAAGAAATAGGCAGGTTTTCTTCACCTCCTCCTCCACCATTCAGGGGAGGACTGAAACAGGTTAGGCAGGAAATTATGCAACTACAGAGTGGTAGGGGCTCAACAGCCTTAAATGAACTCAGAATAGGGCAGATGGCCTGCCAAGAATGCAGAAGGGCCTCACCTGGAATGGGGTCATCTTATAATCGGAGTCATTTCTACTATCCATTTTTCTGGAAAGCCGAGAAGGGGCCTGAGTCAGGAAAGAATAAGAGGGAGGTGGACATTCATCAGGTCTCCTGCCAATCCTGAAGGAGGGGGTTCTGATCAAACCTTGGGCCCCAAACCCTTCAACTACTGGGTCCTCATACCTAGAAACCCAGACCATCTGGCTTCCAAATCCTAGCTCCTTTTGCCTCCAAGAAACCGCAAGCCTGCTCTCGATCCCGCGCCTTTACCTTACAAACACCCTTACCGCAACTTGGTAGTGCGCATGCACATCAACCAGAGGCGTGAGGGCAACCGCAGGCGCTCAGCGCGCATGTGCTTTGGTGGACTGGACAGGCTGACCACCTCAATCCCACATAAGCCCTCTGCCCTCAAAGCAGCAGAACATCTTGACGCCACTCCTGACCCACTCTTTCTAACTGCATCTCGTCTCATTCCAACCCTTCCCCCAACACCGGTCCCTCTCCCTCCGCTCTGCAGCACCTCTTCGTTCCGCGCCTTCCCCAACACCATACACCTCTCCTCTGCAGTATAGCCACGCAGCGCACTGTCCCTTTCTGTAATGCCCCCTCCCTCCGCTCTGCTGTACTCCTCCGCACCTCCTCTTCTCTTTATATGTCCCCCCATGCTCTGCAGTAAGTGCCTGCACTGCTCCTTCCGCAACACCGCACCCCTACTTCCACGTCTGCAAGTGACCATCCCGCCCTTACTGCAACATGGTTACCCCACCCACAAATCCTATGGTATTAGGCTTTTGTGTAATCCTTCCCAAGCGCTACCAGGTTCTGTCCCTTTCTTTTCAAACCGGTATCAACCGGGTCCTAGCCCCTCTTTTCTCCCCTCTGAGCCAGGTCTTTTCAGATGTATAATAAGGATTCTGCCCCTTACTTTTTCTAGCTCCCAATCTCTACTTTCTGTGGCCCAAACCAGGTCCTGTGACCTCTCTCCAGTTTAAACGAAGCCTCCCATCGCCTATCTCCCTACCTAATTGGATCGTGTTCCATTCTTTCTATGGCCGGAACTATTTCTCCATCTCTCTTTTCTGCAGTCCCAACCGGGTCAGCATCCCTCCTTCCAGCAGCCCGAACTGAGTCCAGATCTCTCTTTCCGTTGCCCAAAGGGGATTCTGCCCTCTACTTTCTCCCTTGCAAACCGAGTCCAGACACCTCTAAATCCGACCACTTCTATGCGGTTAGCTCCTGAACCTCTAGCAGGTTTCCTTCAAACCCTAGGGATGTGTGGAGTCAAGCACGTCAAATCCTAGCCTGGAGTCCCCCACAAGGTCTTCAGTAAAGCAGGGCACTTTAGCTCACCTCTCCCGTCCAGAAGGCGTCCGCTCTCTCCAAGCCTCTCCTTAGGTCTGAGCCTATCTGCTCCCCCTCCCCAGCCGGAAGTGATCCTGCCTCTTTCCGCCTCCAGAGGGGTCTCCTTCCCTGCCTGTCAGCCTCCTCCCTCACTCCCTACTTCCAGCTTTCCTTTCTCCCCAATGTGATCTATTTTCTGCTTACTACCTCTTATTCAGCAATCATTCTTTTCTATTCTCCATTTGATTTCTCTATCCCCCACACTGTATCCCCATTCCTATTTGATTCCTCTGTTGCCCCTAGGAGGACTGTGTTTCTCTGGGCTCCCACACCAATGCTTCCTACAGACCCCTCTATGCCAACCTTAGTTACATAGTGTGTTTTTGTAGTGTGTTGTGTGTCTGGGTCTCTCTCCCCAGGAGCTGCTCTGGGGTAGGGGACTAGATCATGTTAATTTCTATTGCTTAAGTAGGACCAAATTAAGACATTTAGAGTCTCTAAACGCTAAAAGTTAGGGTATCCCCTGCATCATATATAATTCAGAATAAAATTAGTAAATACAAGAAAGTCTACCAAAAGTTTTTATTTATCCCCTGATCACTATATTGATGCTTTTAATGTATATCAACTTAGCTGAAAATTTTTACTGGGACTGTGTTTCTCCTTTATTGGTACACTGGTACACAAGTGCTTAGCCTCTGTCTCTAGTGGAATGGAGCACTTCTCCCCAGTGTGGAAAACAATTCTTCTAGGGCAATCACTTACTCCTGCAGTCAGTAATTATTTGTTGAGCACACAGTTGTGCCACGGCCCTTGTTGGATGTTGGATCCCTGCCCTCAAAGAACTCACATCTATTTTTTAAAACTTTATTGGAGTATAATTGCTTTACACTTTTGTGTTAGTTTCTGCTGTATAACAAAGTGAATCAGCTATAAGTATACATAAATCCCCTCCTTCTTTCATCTCCTTCCCACCCTCCCTATCCCACCCCTCTAGGTGGTCACAAAGCACCGAGGTGATCTCCCTGTGCTATACGACTGCTTCCCACTAGCTATCTATTTTACATTTGGTAGTGTATATATGTCCATGCCACTCTCTCACTTCGTCCTAGCTTCCCCTTCCCCCTCCCCATGTCCTTAAGTCCATTCTCTATGTCTCTGTCTTTATTCCTGTCCTGTCCCTAGGTTCTTCAGAATGTCTTTTTTTTGTTTGTTTTTTAGGTTCCATATATATGTGTTAGCATATGGTATTTGTTTTTCTGACTTACTTCACTCTGTATGACAGACTCTATTCTTAAGTTCTAAAACACCCATGTAGGAAGAACTAGTTGTATCACCATTCCACAGTTGATGAAATTAATGCCCAAGAGGTGACGTGTCTTGTCTAAAGGCACATGGTCACTAAGTGATAGAACCAGAATATGAACCCACATCTGGTTGATTCCAAAGCCTGACACTCACTGTGGCAGGTCTGATACTTGGTGCTACTGATGGGAAGAAGAAAGAACCCACATTGGCCCTGTGCTCTCCTCTACACTCTTCCTCTTATTTCCCTTGACCATACCAACACCCTATCACTCTGCCCCCTTCCCTCCCTCTCTCCAAGTATTCTCCTCCCCTTCTCCCATTTCTTCTTTCTCTTCATGTACTTTCTCTTTCTCGAATTCACTGGTGAAGAGTTCCCCAGTAGTTTTCCATGTGCCAAAACCCATACTATGCACTGGAGATGCAAAACTGGATGAGATTCACAACCTGTCCTTGAAGATTTCTCCATCTGGCTGGGATGCATAAGAATACAACATGTCACTGAAGAATCCCAGAGCAGGATACTGACGGGCCTCACAGAGGAAATCACCTACTGGAAGGCAGTGAAAGCTTCCAGATAGGGTGTATTTGAGCTGGGTGTGTCCTGTGGGAGCAGTAGAACATTGGAAGAAGAGAAGGGAAGAAGGAGTAGTTCTTGTAGGACTGCAGGCTCTGAGGAGCCTCTGCTGAGCATAGGGGCACATGGGACGGTGTCAGATGGGTCTCTGATCTAATGCACCTGCTTCCCATCTGTTCTACTTGCACAGAGGCCCTCGGAGTGATGTTTCAAATGCCAAGATGACCATATCTATAGCCACCAAGGGTTCCCTTGGCCTGCAGGTTTAAATCCAAGCTCCTTAGCCTATCATTCAAGGCCCTCCACAGTCAGTCTCTGACAGCCTCACAGGCCTCAGTTACAGTGGATGTCTCATGTTCTGCCTCCTGCCAATGCCATACCTTTGCTCAAACTCTTCCTCTACCTGGAATGTCTTTGTTCCCCTCTCCCACACCCCATGCCTGCCAATAAAAGGCCTGCCTTCCTATAAAGACTGGTACAAATGCTGCTTTTTCCAAGAAACCATCTGAGATCACCCCAAGCTTAGTTAGTCTTTCCTTCCTCCTTGCTCTTTTGCATGGCTCTGTCAGAGCACTTAATAAACTGGGTAAGAGCTCTCTGTTTACTGGTTTACTGTTTACTCTCTTTCCTACATGCTAGATTGTGAGCTCCTTGGGGCCCCATCATGCAGATCTGTTTCATGTCTGACACCCCAGAACTCATGTCCTGTTTCACAGAATAGACATCTGAATGAAATATTACATTACGTCTTTTTTTTTTTGCTGTACACGGGCCTCTCACTGTAGTGGCCTCTCCTGTTGTGGAGCACAGGCTCCGGACATGCAGGCTCAGCAGCCATGGCTCACGGGCCAAGCTACTCTTCGGCATGTGGGATCTTCCTGGACCGGGGCACGAACCCGTGTCCCCTGCATCGGCAGGCGGACTCTCAACCACTGCACCACAAGGGAAGCCCCATTATTTCTTCTTTTTTAAAAAAATTTATTGGAGTATACTTGCTTTACAATGTTGTGTTAGTTTCTACTATATAGCAAAGTGAATAAGCTATACATATACATATATCCCCTGTTTTCTGGATTTCCTTCCCATTTAGGTCACTACTGTGCATTGAGTAGAGTTCCCTGTGCTATACAGTAGGTTCTCATTAGTTATCTATTTTATACATAGTATCAAAAGTGTATATATGTCAATCCCAATCTCCCAATTCATCCCACCTCCCGTTCCCCTTGGTATCCATATGTTTGTTCTCTATGCTTGTGTTTCTATTTCTGCTTTACAAATAAGATCATCTATACCATTTTTCTAGATTCCGCATATATGCATTAATATACAATATTTGTTTTTCTCTTTCTGACTTACTTCACTCTGTATGACAGTCTCTAGTTCCATGCACATCTCTACAAATAACCCAATTTCATTCCTTTTTATGGCTGAGTAATATTCCATCGTATATGTATATATATGTACCACATCTTCTTTACCCATTCCTCTGTTGATGGACATTTAGGTTGATTCCATATCCTCGCTACTGTAAATAGTGCTGCTATGAACATTGGGGTGCATGTATCTTTTTGAATTAGAGGTTTCCCCAAATATATGCACAGGAGTGGGACTGCTGGATCATATGGTAACTCTATTTTTAGTTTTTTAAGGAACCTCTATCCCAATCCATTACCACCAACAGTGCAAGAGGGTTCCCTTTTCTCCACAACCTCTCCAGCATTTATTGTTTGTAGAATTTTTGATGATGGTCATTCTGACCGGTGTGAGGTGGTACTCCATTGTAGTTTTGATTTGCATTTCTCTAATAATTACTGACGCTGAGCATCTTTTCACGTGTTTGTTTCCCATCTGTATGTCCTCTTTGGAGAAATGTCTATTTCGGTCTTCTCCCCATTTTTTTGATTGGGTTGTTTGATTTTTGATATTGAGCTTCATGAGCTGTTTGTATATTTTGTAGATTAATCCTTTGTCAGTTGCTTCATTTGCAAATATTTTCTCCCATTATGAGGGTTGTTCTTTTGTCTTGTTTATGGTATCCTTTGCTGTGCAGAAGCTTTCAAGTTTAATTAGGTCCCACTTGTTTATTTTTGTTTTTAATCTAGGAGGTGGATGAAAAAAAGGTCTTGCTGCAATTTATGTGAAAGTGTGTTCTGCCTATGTTTTCCTCCAAGAGTTTTATAGTATCCAGTCTTACATTTAGATCTTTCATCCATTTTGAGTTTATTTTCTGTATGGTGTCAAAGAATGTTTTAATTTCATTTTTTTACATGTAGCTGTCCAGTTTTCCCAGCACAATTTACTGAAGAGACTTCCTTTTCTCCATTGTACAGTCTTGCCTCCTTTGTCATAGATTAATTGACTGTACCTGCATGGGTTTATTTATGGGCTTTCTATCCTGTCCCATTCATCTATATTTATTTTTTTGTTCCAGTCCCATACTGTGTTGATGACTGTAGCTCTGTAGTAATGTCTGAAGTCAGGGAGCCAGATTCCTCCAGCTCTGTTTTTCTTTGTCAAGATTGCTTTGGTTATTCGGGGTCTTTTGTGTCTCCATACAAATTTTATGATTCTTTTGTTCTAATTCTGTGCAAGATGCCATTGGTAATTTGCTAGCGATTGCATTGAATCTGTAGATTGCCTTGTGTAGTAGAGTCATTTTCACAATATTGATTCTTCCAATCTAAGAGCAAGGTATATCTTTCCATCTGTTTGTATCATGTTTGATTTCTTTCATGAGCATCTTATAGTTTTAGGAGTACAGGTCTTTTGTCTCCTTAGTTAGGTTTATTCCTAGGTATTTTATTCTTTTTGATGCAATGGTAAATGTGATTGTTTCTTTAATTTCTCTTTCTGATCTTTCATTGTTAGTCTGTAGAAATGCAAAGGTTTCTGTATATTAATTTTGTAACCTGCAACTTTACTGAATTCATTGATGAGTTCTAGTAGTTTTCTGGTAAGGTCTTTAGGATTTTCTGTGTAGCATCATGTCATCTGCAAACAGTGACAGTTTAATTTCTTCTTTTCCTATTTGTATTCCTCTTATTTCTTTTTCTTCTCTGATTGTCATGGCTAGGACTTCCAAAGCTATGTTTAATAAAAGTGGTTAGAGTGGGCATCTTTGTCTTGTTCCTGATCTTAGAGGGAATGCTTTCAGCTTTTCAACCTTGAGTGTGATGTTACCTGTAGGTTTGTCAGATATTGCCTTTATTTTGGTAAGGATTTTCCCTGTATGTCCACTTTCTGGAGAGTTTTTATCATAAATGGTGGTGAATTTTGTCAAAAGTATGTTCTGTATCTATTGAGATGATCATATGGTTTTTAGTCAATTTGTTGATGTGGTGTATCACACAGATTGATTTTTGGATATTGAAAAATCCTTGCATCCTGGGATAAATCCCACTTGATCAAGTTGTCTGATTCTTTTAATATATTGTTGGATTCACACTGCTAGTATTTTGTTGAGGATTTTTACATCTATGTTCATCAGTGACATTGGCCTGTAATCTTTTGTGTGTGGTATCTTTGTCTGGTTTTGGTATCTGGGTGATGGTAGCCTTGTAGAATGAGCTTGGGAGTGTTCCTTCCGCTGCAATTTTTTGGGAAGAGTTTCAGAAGAATAGGTGTTAACTCTTCTATAAATGTCTGATAGACTTCAACTGTGAAGCCATCTGGCCCTGGACTTTTGTTTGTTGGAATATTTTTAATCACAGTTTCCATTTCAGTACTTGTGATTGGGCTGTTCATATTTTCTATTTCTTCCTGATTCAGACTTGGAAGGTTGTACCTTTCTAAGAATTTGTCCATTTCTTCCAGGTTGTACACTTTCGGGCATATAGTTGCTTGTAGTACTCTCTTACGATCCTCTGTATTTCTGTGGTGTCAGTTGTAACTTCTCCTTTTTCATTTCTAATTTTATTGATTTGAGTCCTCTCCCTTTTTTCTTGATGAATCTGGCTAAAGGTTTTTGAATTTTTTTTATCTTCTCAAAGAACCAGCTTTTAGTTTTATTAGTCTTTGTTATTGTTCCTTCGTTTCTATTTCATTTATTTCTGCTCTGATCCTTATGATTTCTTTCCTTCTGCTAACTTTGGGTTTTGTTTTTTCTCCTTTCTCTAGTTGCTCTAGGTGTAAGTTTAAGCTGTTTATCTGAGACTTTTCTTGTTTCTTGAGGTAGGATTGTATTGCTATAAATTTCCCTCTTAGAATTGCTTTTACTGCTTCCCATAGGTTTTGGGTTGTTGTGTTTTCAATGCTATTTGTTTCTAGTTTTCTTTGATTTCCTCTTTGGTTTCTTCAGTGATATCTTGGTTATTAAGTAGTGTATTGTTTAGCCTCCATGTGTTTGTATTTTTTCAGATTTTCCCCCGAAATTGATATCTAGTCTTATAGCATTGTGTTGAGAAAAGATACTTGATAAAATTTAAATTTTCTTAAATTTACCATGGCTTGATTTGTGACCCAAGATATGATCTATCCTGGAGAATGTTCCATGAGCACTTGAGAAGAACATGTATTCTGTTGTTTTTGGATGGAATGTCCTATAAATATCAATTAAGTCCATCTTGTTTAATGTATCATTTAAAGCTTGTGTTTCCTTATTTATTTTCATTTTGGATGATCTGTCATTTGGTGAAAGGAGGGTGTTAAATTCCCCTGCTATCATTGTGTTACTGTTGATTTCCCCTTTTATGGCTGTTAGCATTTTCCTTATGTATTGAGGTGCTCCTATGTTGGGTCCATAAATATTTACAATTGTTATATCTTCCTCTTGGATTGATCCCTTGATCATTATGTAGTGTCCTTCTTTGTCTCTTCTAATAATCTTTATTTTAAAGCCTATTTTGTCTGATATGAGAATTGCTACTCCAGCTTTCTTTTGGTTTCCATTTGCATGAAATATCTTTTTCCATCCCCTTACTTTCAGTCTGTATGTGTCTCTAGGTCTGAAGTGGGTCTCTTGTAGACAGCATATATATGGGTCTTGTTTTTGTATCCATTCAGCCAATCTGTGTCCTTTGGTGGGAGCATTTAGTCCATTTACATTTAAGGTAATTAATGATAGGTATATTCCTATTCCCATTTTCTTAATTGTTTAGAGTTCCTTTATTGTAGGTCTTTTCCTTCTCTTGTGTTTCTTGCCTAGAGAAGTACCTTTAGCATTTGTTGTAAAGCTGGTTTAGTGGTGCTGAACTCTCTCAGCTTTTGCTTGTCTGTAAAGGTTTTAATTTCTCCCTCAAATCTGAATGAGACCCTTGCTGGGTAGAGTAATCTCGGTTGCAGGTTTTTCTCCTTCATCATTTTCAATATGCCCTGCCAGTCCCTTCTGACTTGCAGAGTTTCTGCTGAAAGATCAGCTGTTAACCTTATGGAGATTCCCTTGTGTGTTATTTGTTGTTTTTCCCTTGCTCCTTTTAATATGTTTTCTTTGTATTTAATTTTTGACAGTTTGATTAATATATGTCTTGGCATATTTCTCCTTGGATTTATCCTGTATGGGACTCTCTGTGCTTCCTGGACTTGATTAACTATTTCCTTTCCCATATTAGGGAAATTTTCAACTATAATCTCTTCACATATTTTCTCAGTCCCTTTCTTTTTCACTTCTTCTTCTGGGACCCTTATAATTCAAACGTTGGTGCATTTAATTTTGTCCCAGAAGTCTCTGAGACTGTCCTCAATTCTTTTCATTTTTTTCCTTTTTTCTGCTCTTTGTTAGTTATTTTCACTGTTTTATCTTCCAGGTCACTTATCCATTCTTCTCAGTTATTCTCCCATTGATCCCTTCTAGAGAATTTTTAATTTCATTTTTTGTGTTGTTCCTCACTGTTTCTTTGCTCTTTAGTTCTTCTAGGTCCTTGTTAAATGTTTCTTGTATTTTTTCCATTCTATTTCCAAGATTTTGGATCATCTTTACTATCATTTTTCTGAATTCTTTTTCAGTTTGACTGCCTATTTCCTCTTCATTTGTTAGGTCTGGCGGGTGTTTACCTTGCTCCTTCATCTGCTGTGTGTTTGTTTGTCTTCTCATTTTGCTTAACTTGCTGTGTTTGTGGTCTCCATTTCTCAGGCTGCAGGTTTGTAGTTCCCACTGTTTTTCGTGTCTGCCCCCAGGGACTAAGGTTGGTTCAGTGTGTTGTGTAGGCTTCGTGGTGTAGGGGACTAGTGCCTGTGCTCTTGTCGATGAGGCTAGATCTTGTCTTTCTGGTCAATAGTTCCACATCTGGTGGTGTGTCTTGGGGTGTCTGTGACATTATTATGACTTTAGGCAGCATCTCTGCTAATGGATGGGGCTGTTTTCCTGTCTTGCTAGTTGTTTGGCATAGGGTGTCCAGCACTGGAGCTTTCTGGTCATTGAGTGGAGCTGTGTCTTGGCGTTGAGATGGAGATCTCTGGGAAATTTTTGCCATTTGATATTACATGGAGCTTGGAGGTCTCTTGTGGACCTATGTCCTGAACTTGGCTCTCCTACCTCAGAGGCACAGCCCTGACTCCTGGCTGGAGCACCATGAGCCTGTCATCCACATGGCTCAGAATAAAAAGTGGAAAGAAGAAAGAAAGAAAGAAGAAGATAAAATAAAATAAAATAGTTTGAGACCTATGCAGCTGCATGGAAAGATTCCTCCTCCTTAGTCGCAGTGCCCGTGGGGCTCAGCTTTGATTTTGGCCCCAACTCTTTGTCAGCACTGCCCTCAGACATCTGTTCCCCACCCAGGCAAGAGAGACAGAAAGCAGCAGCTAATTGGGGCCCACTTACCCCCTCAGTCTGGGGAGTGGTAAGGCAACCACAACTGGGGTGTTCTAAAATTGCCTGTGGCAGCAGGGACAGGCAGGAATTTGCAACTGACTGGGGCAAGCTTGCTCTGGTTGGAGGGGCTGGTGTGTGGGGCTTTTGGCAGTCCCTCCCCTTGTGTGCCACTCAACAATGGCACCTCATTTTCTAGGCAGACAATGCTTCTTATAGGGACATTCCTGGTCCTGGAGCTTCTCACTCCCATCCCCTCTGTTGTATCCATGCAGCCAACAGTGGTCCTCTCCCTGGATCTGCTCTTTTAACCCCACAATTTAGCACTCAGCACCAGCCAGCATCGGCGGATTCCTGTCTCAGGCAGGGTGCCAAGGGCTGTTTTCCAAGGAGGCTTTAGGTTGGGCGGCACTCAGGACCCTGTGACCTACATGGGAGGAGGATGTGGAGGAGACCTTGGCTTGAGAGGCAGGTAAGCCTGCTGAGGTGATTGCCCCTCCCAATGCCTGCAGAGGCCAAAGTAGCCAGCAAGTGGGGAAAGGGGTTGTAATAGTGGCCCCACTCCTTGTTTGCCACTCAACAGTGATGCCTTTCTTCTACGGGGTCCTGAGGTTTTTCTGCAAACTGTCCAGGTTGTGGAGCTCCTTACTCCTATCCTGTCAGGTTGTCGTTTCACAGCCAACAGCTGTCTCCTTCCTGGGTCCATGTTCCAAATCCCACTTTCCAGCACCCAAGTCCCCTCCACAACAGGAAACTCACAACTCAGGCTGGGATGTGCAGAGCTGCAGTTCAGACCATGCACGCAGTTCTTACTTTGTCCTGCCTTCCACAGACCGTCTGTTGTATTCTCCTTTGACCCTTGAAGATTCTTTTCTGTCCCAGCTGATTTCTCCACCGTGAGGGAGTTTTTCTGAGTGCTGGGACCTCCTCTCACCTTCAGCTTCCTGCCAGGGTTGCTGGTTTCTTTTTTGATTCCTCTTTTCTTTCTTTCATCCTACCTGGTTGCAAGAGGATGTTTCTTGTTCTTTTAGGTGTCTGAAGTCTTCCACTAATGTTCAGCCGGTGCTCTGAGAGAATTGTTCTATTTGTAGATGTATTCTTGATGTACCTGTGAGGAGCGACAAATTCCTTGTCCTCCTATTCCACCATCTTGACTCTTCACTCTGTCTAAAAGACTATCTCTTAATAGAGCACATTACCAGAAATTTCATACTCCTCCTCCAAGTGTTCTTATGAAACAAATTATGACAGCTTTACCTCAGTGGAAGAAGAGAAAATTGTGGAATGAGGACTTGCTTTATCTGTAACCAGACATCCACTTTTCACTGCTTCTACACAGTCCTCCCCATGGCCCCTTGCAGATTCTGCTGACTTCCTGAATGCTGGCTGCTACAGGGTCTTACACTTTCTGACTATGGCAAAGGTTAAGCTCGCAGTTCCTCATGTGTTAGGTAGTATTAGCAAAGTTCAGCATGAATCAAGAGAATAAATCAAAATTAATTTAGCCTTCTTCTCAGGGGTTCACCAATTTTCTTAGTAGCATCTTCTGGTAGATTATCCACTTCTATCTTCTCATTTTTATCACTGAGGTCCAAAGCTGGAAATATCCCTGAAAACCAGCAGTTTTATCTCATTGTTCCTTGAAAATCTTTGCCACAGAAACTTGGTATGAACTCTTGTCTTTATGAAACAGATACAGCCAGAGAACCTGTGGTTTCTATTAGATTTATGCAGAATATTGAGCTGATCAAGCTGTGTTTATGGTAGCTGTGCAAATATAGACGTTTTCCCTCCTTTCCTTCATGCTTCGCTTAGTTTCACTTGTTCATAGTGTGCACCGTAAAAGCCTCACACCTGGCACTTCAGACCAGACTTCCTAGTGAGAAACGGTGCTGCCTGGCATCTCAGTTCAGTGGGCCATGTGAGGAAGTCACCTCTTCTTCTTCTTCTTCACGTCTTCTTCCACTGTTTCCCTCTCTCCTCCCCTTATTTCATTTTTTCTTTCATTGCCAATTTTTGTTTTTACATTAAGCCATGCCTAAATCCAGTGCTATCCCTGAACTTTCCTAATATATAATACAATGCCCCCCTTTTAAAGTCAGTTTGGAGTTGAATTTTCTATTATTTACAGGCAAAAGCATGCCTATACAGAAATTGGTACCAAGTTGTTATGGGTAGAAACTGCAACAGAGGGCAGAAGTTAGAAAAGTATAGAGTATGAGGGTATGTTGGCTACAATAAGGAACCTCAAAATAATTTCTACTAAAAAGAAATAAACTGAGTTTGAGACTGGCCTGAATGAAAATCAATAAGCATTAATTAGGGAAATGAAAATTACCATAAAATAAAATACCACTTTGTCTATTAAATTAGTAAAAGCTAAAAAATATATCTTTTAAAAATGAAAATTGATAATACATGGTGTTGGGGAGAGTATCAGAATATAGGCAATCACATTCAGTATTTGTGGTGGTATACATTTGTCCAATTATATTATCTAGTAAAATTAAATATAACCTATAACCCAAAATTCCACTATTAGGTAGTATCCAAGAGAAACATGTTCCTAATGATACATGAAATGAATGTTTATTGCAACATTATTTGTAATAGAACAGAATCAGAAGGCTACCCCAAATTTAAAACAAAGTAATAGGTGATTTTGATAAGTAAATTGTAGCATAGTCGTTCAATGAGATACTACACAACAGTTAAAATATGTATCAAAATGGATATTTACCTACTAATATCTTCAGTATCATACCATTTATGTACATGTGAAACTATGCTATACATTTTATGGATACATACATATACAGTAATAGTATAAAAATCTGCACAGGGAGGGAAGAAGTTATGGGATTTGGAAACAGGTACAAAAGCATATTTAACTCTATCTAAAATATTTTATTATTAAAAATATAAAAATCTAGCAGGGCTTGGTAGCTAGATTGAGCTCATAGAAACTGGTAGTCAGGGATTTTTCTCATTAGTTGGTGTCTATGCCATACAGATTGTTATATTTTGAATATCACCTCTGGAAACAACTTTATAAAATGTTAGGATATGATAGGTATGGATAATGGCTTAGCAAGTGTTTGTTATGCTATAATCTGTACATTAATGTACAAAATTCTTGCTGTAATTTTATCTGAACTGTCAATCAATTTATAGATGAATTTGGGAGACACTGAAATTTTTATAGTGCTAAATAATCCTATTCATAAATATGGTATATCTGTCCACGTGTTCAGGTTACTTTTTATGTCTTTCACAATAAAACCTAAAATTCTATGAAAAGATGCAACTGGATAATTATCAACATAATGTTGAACATAAATTAAGACATAGAATG